>NC_042994.1:300000-576789 GCF_901001165.1 Salmo trutta | reverse complement strand
TCAATACAGTATAAGCATCATGTTGTAAAAAAGCTCAAAATGATCAATGCATCAATTCATAACTATGCCACCTGCTTTGTTCTTGTAATTCTTGCAATTAGCCAAATGATGGCGCCATTGAATCATTGAACCATGAGTGGCTGGGCCAGCGTTTCCTAAACTCGGTCTTGGGGGACCCCAAGCGTAAACGTTTTGGTTTTTGCCCAAGCACTACACAGCTGATTCAAATAATCAAATCTTGATGACGAGTTGATTACTCAAACAGAGGAAGTGTTGCTTAGTTGTCTTATTAACCTCAGACATATTATTTCTATTCACTGAAATGACCCTAGTGTAACCTTTGTTGTCTCCTCCAGTTAAGGATATTCAGCTGTATAAGCACGGCCAGTATTTCTTTTCACAAAACAGCTGTTTTGCAATGAAGGTCTACAGTAGCCTCAACAGCGCTCTGTAGGTTAGCACCATGGTGTAACTGGAGGACAGCTAGTTTTGTCCTCCTCTGGGTATAATGACTTCATACAGAACCTAGGAGCTCGTGGTTCTCAGCCCCTGCCATAGACTTACACAGTAATTATGACAGCTTCCGGACGATGTCCTCCAACCTATCAGAGCTCTTGCAGCATGAACTGACATGTTGTCCCGACCAATCAAAGTATCAATATTTAATCTAGTTCTGAAAGCATAAGATACAACCAGCTAGCACTATAGTGCTTACATGTGGTGAGTAGTTGACTCAAAGAGAAAAGACATAGCTGAACAGTTTTGAAAAAATTTATTTCTTTAAAAATGAAGGAGAAGCAAGAGAGAGTGCAAACTCTACTTTGCTTTTGCTTTCACTTTCACTTTACTGAGCCAGCATCTAATGCAGCTAGCTAGTTTAGTTACTCAAATAACCGTCTCAAACAGAGAGGGATGGTATGTTAGCTAGCTGGCTATGGCTATCCAACACTGGACCTCTTCCAAGTCAAGGCAAGCTTTTGGTTTATTATTTTATTGCTACCTGGGCTCACCGGTGTAACTGCTAAACTGCTTGCTGACTGTAACACTGTACTGCACGATTGTAGCGTGTTTACTAATGCATTAGTTCTAGTAGCTATGTTGACTATGACGTTAGCTAATAGATAACAATGATGTTGGCTGTGTGTAGCGTTAGCAGTCATGATATGAAGGTTTGGCTTGGAAAGGTTTTTTCGCCTGCTCACAGACAGCTGATGTGTTGTGCACTGAAGTCCACAAGTGAAGGGAAAAGGTGAGAGGAGTATAGTGCAGAGATGTAAGAAGGAATTCTACAATGGGCAATGTGATCATGCTGTTTGTATGTGTCTGCTTTGAAAGTGAACTGTGTTTGAATGTGATCATAGGTGTATTCATTCCACCGATACTGTTGAAAAACGTTTTTTAAACAAAAGCTAACAGAACGAAATGAGGATAAACATACCTGAATTTGTCCAAGAGAACTCTTTTTTTCAACTGTTGGACTAAAGATTACATCCTAGATCAGCTTGATGCAAGCCAGAGTGTGCAAGGCAGTATTGAATGTGTCACCTTGATTACTCAAATGTTTCTCTCGACCTGTGCACCTACGTTGTAACCTTCCATTCATAGGCTAGGTTGTAACAACCTCACGATGGCTATAGGGAACACTAGAGTATCATGACATGTAGTAGTTAAATATGTCCATGTTACATTGAGCTGGGTAAATGGATATGAATGACAGTAACCAAAATGCTGTGATAGAAATAAGGCCATGCTCATTAAAAATGTGCGTCCTCCCTCATCTTAAATGTGTCTGTGTGCCTGTCTGTCTGTCTCGCCATCTCCCCGCCATAGTATAGACAGGCTTCACTACCAGACCCCACCACAGGCAGCGTAGTATATACAGACTGCACTAACAGACCCCACCACAGGGAGCATAGTATATACAGACTGCACTACCAGACCCCACCACAGGGAGCGTAGCCATTATTACAGGAGTTGATTTCCGATTTAACCAAAACACTACAACAATAAAGAAATACATGTTTTACATCTAACATTGATTTATTGTGAGGTTTAGCTACAATTATTCCTGAGGGGAGGAGCTTTCCTCCCCTAAGGATTCCAGTGGTGGACCTCTCCTCCCCTCAGGACTCCAGTGGGTGGACACCTCTCCTCCCCTCATGACTCCAGTGGTGGACCTCTCCTCCCTTCATGACTCCAGTGGTGGTCCTCTCCTCCCCTCAGGACTCCAGTGGGTGGACCTCTCCTCCCTTCATGACTCCAGTGGTGGTCCTCTCCTCCCCTCAGGACTCCAGTGGTGGACCTCTCCTCCCCTCAGACTCCAGTGGTGGTCCTCTCCTCCCCTCCTGACTCCAGTGGTAGGCCTCTCCTCCCCTCAGGACTCCAGTGGTAGACCTCTCCTCCCCTCAGGACTCCAGTGGTGGTCCTCTCCTCCCCTCATGACCTCCAGTGGTGGTCCTCTCCTCCCCTCAGGACTCCAGTGGTGGACCTCTCCTCCCCTCATGACTCCAGTGGTGCTCCTCTCCTCCCCTCAGGACTCCAGTGGTGGTCCTCTCCTCCCCTCAGGACTCCAGTGGTGGTCCTCTCCTCCCCTCAGGACTCCAGTGGTGGTCCTCTCCTCCCCTCATGACTCCAGTGGTAGGCCTCTCCTCCCCTCAGGACTCCAGTGGTAGACCTCTCCTCCCCTCAGGACTCCAGTGGTGGACCTCTTCTCCCCTCATGACTCCAGTGGTGGTCCTCTCTCCACTCATGACTCCAGTGGTGGTCCTCTCCCTCCCCTCATGACTCCAGTGGGTGAGTATGTTTAATTCTGGTTATTCCACAGTATATATTTCTACAGTTCTAGGTTCTATAGGCTGTCCTCAAATAGCACCCTGTTCCTATATTCCTTGTATTTTGACTGTGGTCACCTCCCTCCCTTCCTCTCCTCCTTCTACATTCTGTGCTGTAGGTGAGGGGAGATAGAGAGTATCCGAGTTCTACATTCTAAGTCTATGTTCTGTACTGTAGGTGTGGGTAGATGGAGAGTATCAAAGTTCTACATTCTAATTCTATCTACCCACATCTATAGTAGAGAACATAGAATTAGAATGTAGAACTTTGATACTCTCTATGTTCTCTACTATAGATGTGGGTAGATAGAGAGTATCAGAGTTCTGCATTTTAATTCTTAAGTCTGTACTATCCATGAGGGGTGTGGTGGTTAATTTCTGTCTCATCAAATGAGGAGAGACAAACTTAACACACGAGTCAGAGTTACACTTAAACTAAATCTTTAATAATAAGAGCTTTGCAATAGCAATGACTTTCAATGATTCACCATTTTCTAATTACCCGTTGAGAGTGACAACGCAATGGCTACTGAGATGCTTTATAGCAAAGATCCACCCCTATTCGACATAACAAACCACAGATATTAGGAACAGTTCACAAAGTGAGACTTTATAAATGAGAAAGGAGTATCCCGTAGCCAGATAGCATTCACTATAAATTATCGTTCAGTTTGGCCCCTAAAAACGAGGTTCTAATCTCGTTCCTGGTACTTTATACACCAACACATCCAATGGCATAACTCAATTGTCAACTCTAGATACTCCCATCTCAAGTTAAACCCCTTCTTGACCCCACTCCTGGACAAGCTCACTGAGGGGAGTGAGCCTCTAGGTGTCACAGCTGTCGTGGAAGAGAGAATGGGACCAAGGCACAGCGGGTTGCGTGCTCAACATATTTATTTATAACAAATGCGAACACCACGGAAAAACAATAAACAAACTACGACAGGAACAGAGACGCAGGCTCAACAAAAGCAGTGCTCTCAAACAACTACCCACAAGTGACAAACAAAACACACACCTATTATAGGACTCCCAATCAGAGGCAACTAGAAACACCTGCCTCTAATTGAGAGTCCAGCACCCAACCTACACATAGAAAAACTACCCTAGACCATACACATAGAAATACAAACATAGACCAGTGACCAAAAAACCCCGTAATACATAAATAAACTGCCCTCTGCCACGTCCTGACCAAACTACAATAACAAAATATCCTCTACACGTCCTGACCAAACTACAATAACAAAATATCCTCTATACTGGTCAGGACGTGACACTAGGTCATACACAATCCCAGGATAAGTGCAACATCAGAGAGAACATACAATGGTTCCAGACACTGCCATACACCTCCCCCCAATGCCAAAGGAGGGAGTGACTTGCGCACAGACATTGTGGAGACAAGTAATTGGTTCCCCATTAATCACGCCATCCCTTCACATGGTTTAAGAATAGGTAGACACATTCACATATGAAGACAAAGTTCCATCCTGTCCTCTTCCCTTTCTGATATTCTGCATAGCACCAGGGATATGTGAAAAACAGCCCGACCTCTCCCCTCTCTGGGCCCCAAGTGACTGAGAACCAGCTGAGGGAAGAGGTGCAACTGCCAACACCAGAGTCCAAAGGGATACATTCTAATAACAAGTATATCACATAAGCATATTAGGGATATGTGAAAAACAGCCTGACCTCTCCCCTCTCTGGGCCCCAAGTGACTGAGAACCAGCTGAGGGAAGAGGTGCAACTGCCAACACCAGAGTCCAAAGGGATACATTCTAATAACAAGTATATCACATAAGCATATTATGCAGATAAGACATCAAAATGATCTATGTTACCCAACTAATTCTGATTCATCCACCACAGGGGAGATAGAGTTTATCAGAGTTCTACATTCTAAATCTAGGTTATGTACTATAAGTGTGGGGAGAGAGAGAGTATCAGAGTTCTACAAGAGAGATTATGTGCCTTTGTCACCTTCAAGAATCCCAACATATCCACTTGTACCTTGGATAGGCTAAAGGTGAGAGATGGGATGAAACATATGCTGTCATATGCATTTAACTGTGAGATGAGCTTTCAATTTTTTAGCTTGAACTTAAGGAGTAAGGAGTGTGTACTTTTGGGACCATGCAATTGGTTCAATTGTACTTTTGGGACTATGCCATTGGTTCCATTGTACTTTGGGACTACACAATTGGTTCCATTGTACGCTTAGGACTATGTGATTGGTTCTACTGTACTTTTGGGACTATGCTATTGCTTCCATTGCACTTTTAGGATAATCTTTATTTAACCTTTATTTAACCAGGCAAGTCAATTAAGAACAAATTCTTATTTACAATGGCGGCTGGCAAGAGGCAAAAGGTCTCCTGTGGGAACGGGGCTTAAAAAAGGCAATGCAAACTAGTGACATGGGCTGACAACTAGAAACAGTTACATGTCTCAATAACCTGTTCATCTATTTGTCCTTTGAACTCCTCCAATGGAGGACATTCCAAGATCAAGGGGCTGAATAATGAAAGGACTTTTTTCCATGTTTGGTTCTAATTTTCGGTACTGTTAGCATAAAACAAGATTGAGATCTGAGTTTGTGTGTTCTCATTTCCTGCCTAGAAGAGAGGATATATAACATGGCAGTTTTCCTTAAATGGTCTTCTGAATAAGAATGTACCAGTGTTTGAGCCTGCATGTTTCTACTGATGTCCACCTGACAGCACAGTAGAGATCACAATGGTGAGTTAGACGTCTCTGCATGATACACAGAGTCAAGAGCCTTCAGTGTAGAGCTTGAGTCTTGCACATAAATAGTATCACCATTGTCCAACACAGAGAGAAAAGAACAACGATTCAACTCCTTTCTGGCGGAAATTGAAAAACAGGCCGGTAATAAATCCAATGCAATGTTATTGGTTTCATTGTACTTTTGGGACAATGCTATTAGTTCCATTGTACTTTTGGGACCATGCTACTGGTTCAATTGTTTGTATTTGGACTGCGCCTGCGGTATGTGTTCCTGTCCAGGGGGTGGAGCTGGAGAGCACCAGGCTGGTGATCAGGTACCCAGACAGCCAGTATTACAACAATATAGAAATACATACTGTACATCTAATATTGATTTATTGTGAGGTTTAGCTACGTTTCACCAAAGATAGTATATTAGAATGACTCTCTGGTTTTACAAATAATGATTGAACCTTGTCTTGTACTTTTGAGACTAGTCTATTGGCTCCATTTAACGTTTGGGACAATGCTTTTGGTTCCATTGTACTTAGCTATTGGTTCCATTCTAAATATTTTGGCTGTTGCTGCTGTGTGTCCTTCTGTCCAGAGGGTGGAGTTGGAGAGCACCAGGCTGGTGATCAGGTACCCAGACCGCTGGATGCAGAGAACCCTTCCCTTTCCTCAGGGAACAACCCTATAGGCCTCAACACCTCCTCAGCCTCCCAGTACACCTCCACAGGGTAAACACATCCGTCTGTCATTCAAAACATCATTATGAGTTATTCTAAAGTATTACAAATCAACTCATATCAACTTTTGAAATGTACAAAATGATGGAAGGAGGAAGCAGGAGCACAGGTTCAGGTGTTTGTCTCTCTCTCTCCCAGGACCAGGAGGATGGCTCCCATCAATGGTGACCAGTGTTTCTACTGGAGGACCACCGGCTGTTTCTATGGTGACAAGTGTTGCTTCAAACACAAGCCTGACCAGAGAGGAAGAGAAAGGAAACCATGGCAACTCCGACCACCATGACAACCCTGACCCTCACGCAGTGACTGGATAGTAGAGAGGGAGGAGAATGATGAAGATGAAGGAAGAGATGAGGGACCGTGTCCCTACTTTAAAAGGGAACAAGGAGGTTTTGGGGGGGATGGGGGATGGGGGGGTGTCACCCAGTTTGTAGTCCTCTGGCACAGACCACAGATCCCAGACAGAACACTAGACATATATAATGAGTGATGTGAAGTATCAATCAAAGTGAGGAGGAGTGCACCTCTGATTTCCTTCCCCCTCTCCCTCGGCCTGAGCTGTGAAACATGGAATTGACATCATCTTTAGAACTTGAAGGGATCTTTGCCCAGTGAACCTCCTCTATGATGACCATGTTGTAGACACTAAGGGGGCTGACATCTGTTGTATCATGTGTTTTACTGTGTATGTATGTATGGTCATGTGACTGGACATGTGACCTGAATGTGTGACCCCTTGTGATGTCACTGTGAGACTGCCAGCCTGATGCCATAGGGTGCCTAGTAATTGCCCCTACAGGTGATAAATAAATGCTATTTTTGAATTGAATTACAATTGAATATGGGGCATGTTCCATGCAGACTATATTGCAGTCACCTGCCTGCTCTCACAAACATTAGTCCTTCTACTTTTTACCTAAAGGGGTACTATAATTCAAAATCAAATAGCTAAATGATCCATGGTACAACCACCTTAAAACAATTCCATATGTCAGCTAGTAGAACCCCCCAAGTCTAACAGCTTAGACTTTTAGAGGTTCAGAATCCCAGTGTCAGAGGGAGCAATGTCCAGCACCTAAACATACAAATCAAATCAAATTGTATTAGTCACATGCGCCGAATACAACAGGTGTAGACCTTACTGTAAAATGATTAATGACAAGCCCTTAAGCAACAATCCAGTTGTTTTTATGTTCAAAAATATTAGATTTTTTAAATTATAAAAATGCTAAAAAAAAAAATAAATCACACGATAAAATAACAATAACGAAGCAGCAATCAACAATTACGTGAAAGATGAATCATTGTCATTTCCAAGAAACACGCATCACTCAGACACAATAGGACACAAAAATCCTAGACAGACAGACAGACTTAGTTATATACATGTCAGGGTTCACTTTGGGTCCATTGCTCTGAAGATTAGTGAGCTGAGACATCTCTTTCACACAAAGCACACACTTGGAAATTCATAGCAGCTTGCCTTGCCTTGGCATAATGACAGCTCACTGTCGTCTGTTGTATCTAGCTAGCTACGTTGTAAATAAAAGTTAGCTAACTTGCTAGCTTACAAGTTAACTATGGAGTCCCTGCTTGTAATTCAGCGCAGCGCATCGTATTGTTCACATCCAGTCCATTCGAGTAGCTGTGTGATGCACAAAAATACTTGTTTTATCACTGAATAACAGCAGCTTCATGTAGCTAACAAGCTAGCTGAGATCACTATTCACCTCATTCAACCACCAGTTCAACATTAGTCCCAAAAACAGTACTTTCACATGTGTGCCTGATTTATTCTATATACATTTTCTACATTTCCAAATGTTATTTTACCTTCTTTTTTGGTCACACTCAAGTCATTACTTATGATATCCAGACGTATATCAATCTCTTATTCAATTGAACTAATAGTGAAATTGCCAGATTTACATTCACAAATTGATCTTTTAAATAATATCCAAATTGATGAGTTTTCTAAATGAGACATTGTAAACTTTTCCAACTAACCTACATGAAGCAACTTCTCAGGTTAATTTAGTTTAATTCCCAAATAGCCTATCCAGGTTTGATTTATCATTAAATTGATCAATCAGTAAAATTTGGTTTTTGCAAAACCCATTCAGTAATCCAGTACTGACAGAAGTCCCGCACCAGCGGAATCCCAGGTGGCTTCGGCCTTAGGGAGAAGTATACCATAGTGGTGAATGTTCCCAACATTTGATCTACTGTTTACACTTATGATATCCAATCAATGGAGATTGTATGATTATCGTATCATTCAATTAATAAGTTAAATTGTTGAACAACCTTAATGTTCTTCCAATCAAATGAGAAACTTTAAAACTTCCCATATTAACCTGGATGAAGCAGCTCTCCAGGTTAATTCAAGTTTAATACCCAGATAGCCTACCCAGGTAGGATTAATCATTGGCATTGATTAATTATTCAATTTGCTTTTGCAAATTCATTCACCGTCCAACTTCCACATTACTGGTACGGTACGGATGGTTCGTCAACATCTATAATAGATTAAACTTGTCTTTGCAGCTTCCAATGTATTCCAACCCCAAACATTGAAAAACAATAGGAAAATTGTTCCTCTAAATCTTTCCACTAATGTGCAAGCTATCAAAGGAGGTGGTCACCACTCCTCTGCTAATTAGTGAACCTCCACCCATAAAAGGATTGATCTCTGACCTCAGCAGCGATACCAACCCTAATTATGCCATTAGCGAAAAAAACTGCCGAAATTGCGAACGCTCTCCAAAAATCAACCATCAAACACAGGCTTTGTGAAGGTTCTCTCCACTTTAGCACTTATGTATCGCCATCAAAGGTTGGCATCGGTCGAATAACACAGTGCACAGCTGAAGCACGTGCAAGACTGGCTAACATGAGGGCACAGGTGGAGAACTGAGCAACTATTGACAAAAGCAGGAAATGAAAACATTCTGCTAGTCGAGGACTGCGTTTGAAATCGGGACAATTAAAAGTAATTGCAAATACTTATGATGATGACGAACACAAACTTTTCAACAAAATCGTTGTCTCCAGGAACAACTCGATTTAGCCAAAACTAAATACGATGTGTCCACTCCAAACTAGATAAATCTGTCGAGTTATCTACAAACAGGAGCGCACAATTTGATAACATGCAGGCAGTTTTGTTGAAAGTTACACAAGGTAACAATGTTCTACTCCAAATTCTGCAGACCAAATATGATCAGTTGATGAACACAATGACTAAGTTGGATGACAATCAGCAGAACTCATTGAAGTCAATGACCAAATGAATGTTTAGAGAACTCGGGTGATGAAGATGGAAATATTGATTTCCAGCAAGTCGAAGAAATCTCATCACTGAATCTCTCGCTCCATACTCAAGACCTCTATCTGCAAACCATGTCCAAAATCAGTACTCTAAGCGCTCAAGTGGACTCTGCAATGCAGCAGAATACCACCCTTAGGTACCATCTGGAGGAAATCCAGAATGGTCACGCTCTACAGCATGACTATCCATCCAAGCAACCGGAGCCCGGTACTCCAAGGAGTAAGACGATAGGTTTCAGACATTGCTTCCATCATGTGTCCCTCAGTCTTCTCCTCTTGGCCATTCAGCACTGAGTAATATGGCGCCTCTTGGCCAACAAAGCCAAAGCTTGGCTTCTCCTCTTGGCCTGTCGGCCCCAATTTCCCCACAGGATGAAGCCAACCCTCTCCGCCCGCTTGACGCAGAATACCTTGACAAACTCGTCAAGAATTTTCCCCACCTTTGACCCCGTTCCAGGTCAGCCAAACGATACTGAGACCTTCCTAGCTGACATAGAGGACGCGTTGGATGGCTACCCGAATGCTACGGGTTCTGACAGGGTTTACCTGTTGAAGCGAACGTCGAATAGACATGTGATGAGGTTCATTCGTCTACAACAGCAACACGTGCTAAATGACTACGCTAAACTTGCCACAGCTTTGAATTTCGAATTCAGTGTTACTGCGACTCGCAAACGCGATAGCTCACTGGCTAACATGGTCAAACAAGCTCGGAACGAACACCCACAAGCTTTCTATCATAGGCTTCGTTCAGCTTACTTTGGCCTACTCACAGAAACAGGAATGGAAGAGCTGTTACCATTCAAACAAATGTTTCTGTCGAACCTGTATCCCACCTTCATTACCTACTTGGGCCCTGCAGCCCACGTTGGCTTGCCTATCTTACAACTCAGAGAGCTTGCAAGCACAGCTTTTGAGGCATCAAAAGCTCGCAACGCTAAGAGCCTTGACCACTCGGTTTTGAAGTTTGATCAGAAGCACTCACTCCAGTTAGAGGGTGCATTATCAGGTATTGGAGCGTTGAGAGATGACGCACAACAACGGTTTCTACCACGAATCCAATAACCACCGCGGTCAAAATAACTGTAAAGTACGTCGCCATCAAAACGACTACCGCTATAATCGACCTGTTCGCTACTTTCCTGCACCCAACCCACACAAAGTGTCAGAGCACAAGGGTAACACACAAGTGTAACAAAGGGTTGAAGGATGATCAAAACATAGACCAATGTTCTCCAGAAGTTCCACTACGTGAAGAACTAAAGCGAGAAACATTTGAGAAAAGGGTAAAAGATAAGTCACAAGGACTAGACGGGGAATTACTGGACACCAGGTCCGCAGGAATTAACACCCACAGCAAGGACGTTAAAATTCAAATCTCTCCCGCTC
The DNA here is from genome assembly GCF_901001165.1 of Salmo trutta. Lineage (NCBI taxonomy): Eukaryota > Metazoa > Chordata > Actinopteri > Salmoniformes > Salmonidae > Salmo > Salmo trutta. Next base: position 565,757 of record NC_042994.1, on the reverse strand, counting down.
TCACTCGAGACCCTATCCAGGGCCCGCTTGATCAAGAAACAAGCCCACGGGCTTTGTCTATAGACCCTGATACAAAGGTTGCGAAGAAAAAGGTCAAACGCTTCGTTAAAACCTAGCCCAGTCAAAATCTGAAATGTCGATCTGCTTCCACCTTGAACAGAAATGACACATCACGTCGTTGCGAACGACCACTCCACTTTGTGGGGAATATGTCCACTAAAGACGAATCGAAACGCCCATACCTGGAAACAGTCCTGGAGGACTGCTTAACTTATCATGCGCTAATTGATTCGGCTGCGACAATATCACTCATCTCTCAAACATTGTTTGATGATCTCAAAAGGGCTTTGAAGCCAACTAAACGTTGGTTAAAAGTGGAACGATGCGACACTACACTTCGAGGGGTCACTCAGACTACCTTGCCTCTCACATTGAGAGTCATGCTGAAACTACACTTCCAGGACGTATCGCTCGTTCACCCTGTGTATGTTACCAGCCTCGAAACTGTACCCCTGCTACTGGGAGCAGACTTGATGGATCGGTTACTCCCATTGATGGATTGGAAAACCAACCAGGTATGGTCACAGGCTACAGTGCCTTCTCCACTGACCACACTGTCTTCCCCTAACGCTAGCTGCAACACAATCATTCACGAGGGGTATCTGTCAAAAGCACCCCTTGGGAAAAAGACGTTTAGAAACCTCTTGGTGCAAAATCCGATACAAGGTGATATTACGATATCTCGACACATTCCATCAGCCAATCTGATTGACCATTCTTTTCATGATTTCGAGCCAGCTGTCTCTGTGAATGAGCAACTTCCCTCCTCCTTGCAGTCGTGCAATACGGTAGTTGAGATGAACTTCTCTTGCCCTTCGGACACTTCCGCAAGCACTGCGGCCGTCTCAGCAAGAAAAACATCGATGAGCAGAGTATACTCTGCTTCCGATGATACACCTTCCGCTTTGTGGGGGACTGTCAACCCTTACAATTACACTAATGGCGTCAGTCCAGCAACTGACCCGATGACTCCCACTGGTGAAACACTTTGCGATATCACAGACCGATATCCTCATCTCAGTTCGCAGGTACTGAAGAGGTTGCCACACGCGAACGCGGTGGTGACTGACAGGCCTCGACAGCCACTGAGGGTGTTGAGGCATAAACACCAGGAGATTAGGTTGAAAGGTTACAGCCATTCTCATAATAACGCGACCGCTGACAACTCGTACATAGGGTCCGAACCTTTCGTTTGCGCCTCGGATACCAACACCACCCGCTGGTGGGGGGGTCCTGAGACACAAAGGGGGGGAATAGTAGCCCAGACCCATGATGAGCCTTATCGAGGCTCAGTGAGGAGCAGACAGGCCCCTAGATGGGGATTATCTTAGAACACATCTAAGATAGTACTGAGGTGTACCACACTGGTCGTAAAGGAAGTCCAGTGGACTTGTCCACCTCCAAAACAAATGGCAACAATAATCATTCCTTGCCATGTGTAGTAGCCACTACAAGACAACTAGTAAAATGCTCTAATCATGTATTCCTGAAGGATAACATTTCAGAATAAATCGGTAGGACAACTGGACCCCTTGAGTACCAGTACCAATACCACAGTCAGTCCAGCAACACTCAGTACGAGGATTAGTAACCTCACAAGTTATATTGCAATTAATAATAGCGATATAGGAGTCACTCAGAGTGCAACACAGGGAAGGGAATCTCCATTGCACTCTTCCAATGGTTAACACACGCCACTAATAAATAGAACCCTATGTTCAGGAGAAAAGTTATTAGAAGTCATGAACCATGATCACACCACGTATGACTGGTCCAATACTTAAAGAGTACTTCCGTCATGAGGTTAGCTCCTCCGTGGATAACATAGCTATGAAGTAGACTTCTTCATACCTACCACCACTACAATAGTGGAAGACAGTGACCGGTAGTAAAACCACTACAGACTCCCTCGACACCAATTCTGACTGACCTCCAGGCATTAACCGGAAAATTACCTGACTACGTCAGACTCATTCTGAACAAGTTGTAATCTGCCAGGATACTTTGTTTCCTTCCCTTGACATGTGCGCTGGCGTAAGCATAAACGCACATGCACAACGGAACATCCAATTAGGATTTATGCTAGGATCACTTAAGGGTGCGAGCAAAATACCAGCCTTAGTAAAGTTGAACATTTATTTTGAGGCCTTTAACTCTACAGCTACAGCACTCACACGTTTTCTTCTCAGAAGTCCATAGGTCATCCCTGTAGACCACCCAAAACTAGTGCCTTACAGCTGTAGACTTACCATATAGTTATCAACTTAGGATAGTACCCTAAGCAACACCCCGCAAATTAGGAAAGCCCTAGATATGACATTAGACAATGCCATGATAGGGTCATTTTGCCAAGACCATGGACGTAGATAGAATACAGTCCAATTAGATGATTAAGGTGGCATAACTATATTTTGTTTTGTTTATGCTTTCATTCATTTTGTTTCATTTTCTTCGGCACGTAGAAAATGATAGAGCCATAAACAACTCCCCCATACAACCATCAGTTAGTGCCACAATGCCGCTCATTTGGGAGGAAATGTAATGATATATTTCATGAGTGTATGCGTTGTTAACATCTGCCTAAGTTACTGCCCAGATCTTCCAGTCTGGATGACCAGACGACGGGTCCGGAACGGCGATCCCACTCCGGACATCCACTGCCCAGCCTTGGAGCGGACTTCTTCATTTGCAGAGACCCTACCCGGGTCGACCACCAGAGGGGGGAATGCAACAGCGATCACCAACTGTACATCTGCTGCCCAGCCTTGGGGCGGACTTCTTCATTTGCAGACACCCTAACCGGGTCGACCACCAGAGGGAGGACTGCAACAGCGATCACCAACTGGACATCTGCTGCCCAGCCTTGGGGCGGACTTCTTCATTCGCATAAACCCTACCCGGTCAACCACCAGATGGGGACCACAACGATGGTCCACAACCAGGACAACCCACGGTCATTTTTATGTTGGTTTGCAACATGCAGGTTAATCGCAAGATTGAACCCAACATGGGGGGACTGTCATGACGTTGGCCTGTGGGTAAGGTTTATGACCCCCCCATAAATACCTTTCTACCTTCCCTCTCTCTCTGACTCTACTGAAGAACTCTTGAATAGCCTTTGTTAAACATAGAGAGTCTGGGAACATCAAACGGTGAGGGGAAAGGAACCATATTTCGGTAATCCAACCAGTGGAAAATATGCGTTGGTACTTAATGAATATGATGTCAGTTCGGTTGTCATCTGAGACATTATGACTGATGACAGGAAATAAACTGTATATAAACTGTATCTGGGAAAGTCTACACATTCTAGTTATCAGATTCACATGGAATTGTTGTGCAATTTAAATGTTTGAATATGAAACTATTTGTGAAAAGATTAAATGTAATTTTAGCTTCCAAATGAGAGAATTGGGTTTTCATAAGGTTAGAGCTCTGCTCAATCAGTGGCCCGCCCCTGTGAAGAGACATGGGTTATAAACAATCAAACACACCCTTCTCTCCCTCCACTATATAAGCCCTTGACGAAAATGTAACCTCCTGTTCCGAGTACATTAGGGCGAAAGCCCTATGTTAGAAGGGTTCAGAGAATAAGCTGTTCCAAGAACGTGTGGACTTGAGGTCCCCACGTTGAAAGGACAAAGACCACCTAAAGAACTAAGCCAACCTCAGCGTGAGCTCTGGTTGAACGACAAGGACCTAACAAAATTAGCATCGAATTTCAATGTGAAGGTGACGACCTATACACGCCGAAAGGATGAATTTCGACTATACCAGCCAGAATATAGCATGAGCTAAAAGTATGGCAACTTGGTATGAACTTTGAACTCATATTCACTCCAGAAGTGATACCTCCTAGCCGTTGAGTTAGCAGCGGCCGCTGTAAACGTGGGCTAGGAAAGGACGGACGATGTATCCAGTCTAACACACAACGAAGATACTACAACGTATCCAATTTACCACCAGAGACATTCTTCCGAGGACAGGAAGACCTCTGTTGGGCAACATGACCAGCATCTACGACCAACCTACTGAAGCGCAGCTCAGAGTAAATATTTATTGCATTTTCCTTAATTTAGAATGCTTAAGATACTGTATTTACGATAGCACAGCTTCTCCCTTTGTCCCTCAGCCTTCCCGCTCTTTCACTCAAACCCAACCCCCTCCCTTTGTGTAACCAGCCATCATGTCGGCTCCGTCCACCAGGGACGTTTTCTGTATGACTTAATTTGCATTCTGTGTATATGTAATTCTGTGTGATTAGTTAGGTATTTAGTAAATAAATAATTAAACCCAATTTTGTATTGCTGATTCAACTTGTTAGCCAGGGTTCGTGAAGATAACCAAGAATTTACAACTTTCAGATAAGACTGAAATAAGGTGATGTGTAATATTGACTGCTATTGATGTAAAATATTACTAGGTCTTCAGAGATTATTTGGAAGATAACAGCTCTATAAACACTCTTTTGTGGTGCCCCGACTTTCTAGTTAATTACATTTACATGATTAGCTTAAATCAGGTAATATTAATTACAGAGAAAGGATTTTATAGAATAGCATGTCATATCCCTTAATCCGGCATAGTCAAAGACACGACAACAGTCACAACCAAAGTTATTGGCACCCTTGACAAATACTGAGCTATATTGTATGCTACAAAAGATGGGATGTACATTGTAAAAGTGGTTTCACATAAATATTTGTGCATGCAATTTTAAGAGCTCGGAGAGAAATTGATTTTTTGTGGAGACATTTGAAAATGGCCTAAAGTAAGAGTGATTGAGTGGATGCTTCGTATGAGCTTTAGGAGTAGTATAAACCTGAGACACAGTGATGGTGGGTTGTGTTTAGGAGTAGTATTAACATGACACACAGTGATGGTGGGTTGTGTTTAGGAGTAGTATTAACATGAGACACAGTGACGATGGGTTGTGTTTAGGAGTAGTATTAACATGAGACACAGTGAGAAACATTAGACTATACAGAATATGGTCCTCTGTAGCTCAGTTGGTGGAACATGGCACCTGCAACGTTATGGGTTTGGTTACCTTGACCACCCATATGTACAATATATGTACACAGGACTGTATATTCATTTGGATAGTTGAGTCTACTAAACTGCATAATTTATGGGCAGCAGACTACAATAGACTATACAGTCAATACTGCAGGCTGTGGTGATGTTCATTGATGCCTCTGATAGATAAAGCTACTACCAGTATTGTACAAAAGAGGAGGCTGGTGGGCAGATATATAGGAGGATAGACTCATTGTAATGGCTGGAATGAATGGAACACTAATTTTATTCATATTACTGCCCAAATGAATGAGGACATCAGGACTGGGGGCTGCAGTAACGTTGAGATGCCAGTAGGGAGAGCTCTAGTCTAGAACACTGGAACCTTCAGCAGAACTTTCATGATGAGGAGGAGTGATGTGAATGGGTCATATTTAGCCTCTTTATAACATGTAGGCCCACTCCTCAAATGAACAAATGCAACTATTTTCTGACATGTTATTTCTGCATTTTAATGTCTTACCATCCTGACTAGACTACTTTTAAAATGTATCAACCACAGAACTCACACTTACTTCTCTGCACTGCCAGTAAGTGTTGTTGGTTTAGATGCTGAGTCAGCATCACCTTCCTGTTAGTGTTGACCTCTATACTGTGTAGGATGTGAGCTTTAACTTTTCTACATCCATAACAACCAGCTCTCTAGAATTTGATTCATACTCCATGGACCAAATATATACCATCTTGCAGACACTTTTTCAGTCATAGATCCTTCATATGGGTAGTCCCAGCAGGAATCAAACCCTTGAGCCATGCTGTACAAACAAACTCAGAATCTGATGACAACAATGTTGTATATCTGAATTAGGCAGCCTCGAGGTTCAGTTATATTTTACACAACTATTAATTTACATCTTAGTCATTTAGCAGACACTCTTATACAGAGCATACATTTTTTTCCCGCACTGGTCCCCTGTGGGAATCAAACCCACAATCCTGGCGTTGCAAACACCATGCTCTACCAACTGAGCCACACATGACCACACACTTTGTGCATTGTTATATGTTATCTGTCTGAAAGAATCAGACTTGTGAGACTAAATATGAATTACTGTATTACTTCATATGGTACTGTAACATGATACACATAATATACATTTGTGTGATTTTTTTAATCGTTTTTATGACAAAGTTAAAACGTCTTTGGGATAGGGCGCAGCATTGGGAAGTTTGGACGAAAAGCGTGCCCAAAGTAAATTGCCTGTTACTCAGGCCCATAGGATATGCATACAATTGATAGATTTGGATAGAAAACACTCTAAAGTTTCCAAAACTGTTAAAATAATGTCTGTGAGTATAACAGAACTCATATGGCAGGCAAAAACTTGAGAAAAATCCAACCAGGAATTGGGAGATCTGAGGTTTGTAGTTTTTTAAGTGATTGCCTATCCAATATCCTGTGTCTGTGGGGTCAGATTGCACTTCCTAAGGCTTCCAGTAGATGTCAACAGTCTTTAGAAGTTGTTACAGGCTTGTATTGTGAAAGGGGATCGAATTAGAGCTGTTTCAAGTGGTCAAGCTGAAAGACATTAGTTTAGTCTCGCGCGTGGCCGTGAGTGTGATGCTCGTTCTCTTTCCTTTCTAATGACAACAGAATTGTCCGGTTGGAATATTATTGAAGATTTATGAGAAAAACATCCTAAAAATTGATTATATACATCGTTTGACATGTTTCTACGAACTTTAATGGAACTTTTTTTACTTTTCGTCTGGACTTGTGCCCGTGCTTTGTGCATTTGGATTACTGGACTAAACGCACAAACAAAAAGGAGGTATTTGGACATAAAGATGAACTTTATCGAACAAAACAAACATTTATTGTCTAACATGGAGACCTGGGAGTGCCATCAGATGAAGATCATCAAAGGTTAGTGATTCATTTTAACGCTATTTCTGACTTTTGTGACACCTCTCCTTCTTTGGAAAATGGCTGTGTGGTTTTCTGTGGCTAGGCGCTGACCTAACATTATCGCATGGTGTGCTTTCGCCGTGAAGCCTTTTTGAAATCGGACACTGTGGCTGGATTAACAAGAAGTTCATCTTTAAAATGGTGTATAATACTTGTATGTTTGAGGAATTTTAATTATGAGATTTTTGTTGTTTGAATTTGGCGCCCTGCAATTTCACTGGCTGTTGGCGAGGTGGGACGCTCACGTCCCGAATGATCCCAGAGAGGTTTAAGGCACAATTTTGCCTCAATGTCCAGGAAAGAGTTCTGCTTTATGCAACGTTTCTTATCGATTAAAAAAAATCATGTGTGAACGGTGATATTTTAGGTAATCAACCTTTCAGAATAAACTTAATTGTCACTGTTTTCACCTTGCTATAACAGTATATTTAGTGGATAGAAAATGGAAATCTTTCGACATCTCACCTCTTGACTGTACAGTGCATACAGTAACTACAAATAATACATTTACATTGGTTTGGAGAGCAATAGTGGTTAATCCACCTTCAATATCATCATTTTTATTTTTTATTTTTTTATTTCACCTTTATTTAACCAGGTAGGCAAGTTGAGAACAAGTTCTCATTTACAATTGCGACCTGGCCAAGATAAAGGAAAGCAGTTCGACACATACAACAACACAGAGTTACACATGGAGTAAAACAAACATACAGTCAATAATACAGTAGAAAAATAAGTCTATATACAATGTGAACAAATGAGGTGAGATAAGGGAGGTAAAGGCAAAAGTGAATAAAATATAGCAAGTAAAACACTGGAATGGTAGATTTATAGTGGAAGAAAATGCAAAGTAGAAATAGAAATAATGGGGTGCAAAGGAGCAAAATAAATAAATCAATAAAGTAGAGGAAGAGGTAGTTCTTTGGGCTAAATTATAGATGGGCTATGTACAGGTGCAGTGATCTGTGAGCTGCTCTGACAGCTGGTGCTTAAAGCTAGTGAGGGAGATAAGTGTTTCCAGTTTCAGATATTTTTGTAGTTCGTTCCAGTCATTGGCAGCAGAGAACTGGAAGGAAAGACGGCCAAAGGAGGAATTGGCTTTGGGGGTGACCAGAGAGATATACCTGCTGGAGCACGTGCTACAGGTGGGTGCTGCTATGGTGACCAGTGAGCTGAGATAAGGGGGGACTTTACCTAGCAGGGTCTTGTAGATGACCTGGAGCCAGTGGGTTTGGCGACGAGTATGAAGCGAGGGTCAGCCAACGAGAGCGTACAGGTCGCAGTGGTGGGTAGTATATGGGGCTTTGGTGACAAAACGGATGGCACTGTGATATACTGCATCCAGTTTATTGAGTAGGGTATTGGAGGCTATTTTGTAAATGACATCGATGGGAGAGTGGAGATCCAATGGAGAGGTATCGTTTACCCCCTTGACAGCCCCATTGAGTCTGTTTTCGGGATAGAGCTTGGGGCGGGGGCAGTGGGGGTAAATATGGGCGTCCCTTCTCATAGGCCACACCCACAGGAAGTGTCACTAAATGACGTTGTCGAACAGATGCGTGGACTGCATGATGTAATCATCCTGGACGGGAGGCAGGAAGGGACAAAAAGCACAACGGGTAAGAAGCAGCTGGAGAGAAGGTTTCGTTCTATTTCCATGTATCTCTTTCCTCCTAGAAACCCTTTTGTATAAGAACCCAAAGTGAACCGGAGGGCCTTGTTGTGGTCATAATTGTAGTGAGGTGCATACTGGCGGCAGAGAAGTCAGGTGCAGGAGAGCGAAAACTGATTTACAACGGTGTCGTTTAATATCCATAAACCACCGTCAACAGAACAATACAATAAATGGGTCAAACAAAACCCGGTAAATACCAGCATACCGTTGCATAAGCACTACAAGAAACAATTACCGACAAGGACATGGGGGGGAACAGAGGGTTAAATACACAACATGTAATTGATGGAATTGGAACAAGGTGTGATAGAAGACAAGACAAAACCAATGAAAAATGAAATTTAGATCAGCGATGGCTAGAAGGTCGGTGACTTCGACCGCCGAACGCCGCCCGAACAAGGAGAGGGACCAACTTCGGCGGAAGTCGTGACAACAATAAAACCCTTTGCTCTGACGTCCCTGTGGTCCTTCACACATTCCTGAGTCAGTACATAGGGATTAGTAGAGGTCATCCAGACCGTTTTTTTACATGTACTAACAGCCAGCTGGATCTCGTCTGAGCGGTTAGCTGACAATGCCGAGACCCGCTACGTACCTCTTGGGGCTATGTGGGACGCTAGCGTGCCCCCCGTGGTGCACCCTATCAACAGCAGGTGCATTTCAAGAGCGGCAAATTTGAATCCAAATAAATGTCAAAATTCAAATTTTTCAAACATACAACTATCTTACACCCTTTGAAAGATAAACATCTCCTTAATCTAACCACGTTGTCCGATTTCAAAAAGGTTTTACGGCGAAAGCATAAAGTTAGATTATGTTAGGACAGTACATTGACAATAGTTGTGTGTAATGTTTTGTCAATTCAAAGACAGGCGTCACCAAAACCATAAAATCAGCTACAATTATGCACTAACCTTTGACAATCTCGATCAGATGACACTCCTAGGACATTATGTTAGACAATACATGCATTTTTAGTTCTATCAAGTTCATATTTATATCTAAAAACAGCGTTTTACTATGGCGTTGATGTTCAGGAAATCGTTTCCCTCCAATAACCGGCAGTCAAGTCAGCACCACAAATTAAATAATTAAAATTAGAAAACATTGGTAAAATATTATATTGTCATTTAAAGAATTTTAGATTTACATCTCTTGAACGCAATCAACTTGCCAAATTTAAAAATAACCTTACTGGGAAATCACACTTTGCAATAATCTGAGCACTGCGCCCAGAAAAATACGCTTTGCGATACAGACTAACCGCCATGTTGGAGAGATCTAAAATCGAAAATACTATGTAAATAATCCATTACCTTTGATTCTCTTCATCAGATGTCACTTCCAGGAATCCCAGGTCCATAACGAATGTAGTTTTGTTCAAAAAAGCTCATCATTTATGTCCAAAAAGCTCCGTGTTGTTAGCACATGATCTAAGACCGCCGGACTTCACTTCATGAACGAAGGGAAAAAATATATTTACGTTCGTTCAAACATGTCAAACGTTGTATAGCATAAATCATTAGTGCCTTTTTAACCAGAACATGAATAATATTCAAGGCGGACGAATGCATTCTCTTTTAAAACGTATTGGAACGAGGGTACCCAACATGACCTCGCGCGCCAGAGTCTAATGGGCCATCACCGTTCCAAGGCTCTTGTTCGGTCAGATCTCACAGTAGAAGACTCAAAACACTTTGTAAAGGCTGGTGACATCTAGTGGAAGCAATAGGAAGTGCCAAAACATTAATGAGCCCCTGTGTTTTTCAATGGCATAGGTTTAAAGGTAATACAACACATCAGGTATCCACTTCCTGTCAGAATCTGTCTCAGGGTTTTGCCTGCCAAATGAGTTCTGTTATACTCACAGACACCATTCAAACAGTTTTAGAAACTTTAGGGTGTTTTCTATCCATATATAATAAGTATATGCATATTCTAGTTACTGGGTAGGATTAGTAACCAGATTAAATCGGGTACGTTTTTTTATCCAGCCGTGAAAATACTGCCCCCTAGCCCCAACAGGTTAATGCTAAGTGGTTTTGGTTCTGTCCACTATAGTGCTGTCTGGTCAGAACATGGTGTTGAGGCCCGTCACTCTACTCTTGATGGTCACCACCACCACATACATGCAGACACAGCTGTTACCATTTGAAGATGTTTTATATTATTGTGTGGTTATATTCTCTGGTCTCACACTTCAGTAAGGAACTGCATGTCAAAAGTCTGTCAGCAACACATACACTTCTTCTCAAGACTGACAATGCCGTGCACTAACTAAAGGTGAGGGTAGGCGGTGTCCTGCAGCGCATCCAAGTACCCTGATTGGTTGGATGAGCAGGGGTGCAAAGGGTGATTGACAGGGCTGCAGGCCAATCAAGTTGAGAGGGCACGCAAACACACACAGTCATTCCATGCCCATAGGGCTCTGGTCAAAGATAGTGCACTATAAAGGGATTAGGGTGTCATTTGGGACAAGGTCAGTGTTACAGAATGACAGTGGCATTTTGTATTGCTACAAACATCAGTGTTTGTGTGGTTTTAAAAAATATACATCCCAATTCCCCATGGTAGTGATTGGGGACGTTGTCCTGTGTAGGGTGCTGTCTTTTGGATGGGATGTTAAACGGGTGTCCTAAAGATCCCATGGCAATTATTGTAAGAGTAGGGGTGTTAACCCTGGTGTCCACTGCTAAACTTCACAATCTGGCCCTCATGCCACCTAATCATCCCCAGATTTGAATTGGCTCATTCATCCCTCTTTTAAATATTCCTCAAGTTGTTGCTGTAAATTCCATATAGTAGGCTATAGTAAACACATTCTAAGATATTATAAACATTCCATATAGTAGGCTATAGTAAACACATTCTAAGATATTATAAACATTCCATATAGTAGGCTATAGTAAACACATTCTAAGATATTATAAACATTCCATATAATAGGCTATAGTAAACACATTCTAAGATATTATAAACATTCCATATAGTAGGCTATAGTAAACACATTCTAAGATATTACAAAAATCCAAATAGTAGACTGTAGTAAACACATTCTAATATATTATAAACATTCCAAATAGTAGGCTATAGTCAACACATTCTAAGATATTATAAACATTCCATATAGTAGGCTATAGTAAACACATTCTAAGATATTATAAACATTCCATATAGTAGGCTATAGTAAACACATTCTAAGATATAATAAACATTCCAAATAGTAGACTATAGTAAACACATTCTAAGATATTATAAACATTCCAAATAGCAGGCTATAGTCAACACTATTCTGACGTGCTGTTCTGGTAGTCATGCATGTTAATGACATAAAGAGGAAGGAAAGGACAGTTCTGCATCAGCTACTTGTGTTCTGACTACTATAAATATGTATCAACCACAGAACACACACTTACTAGCAGTTCCCACTCACTACCAGTCAGTTAACTCACTGTACAAGACCTCTCCCCTTCAGTCTGTAAGTACTCTTGATATCTTGAAATATAGTTGTTTGTTTTTAGCCACAAGTCATGTACTCAAGGGTCTCAGACTTGGAGTGCTGATCTAGGATCAGGTCCTCCTGGTCCATATAATTATGATCTAAATGGGAAACTAATCCTAGATCCTACTCTGAGACACTTTGTGAATACAGACACTATCATATAATGATGATATAAAAGGTAAGTGTGACTTGCTGTTTATCCTCACAGCTTGGGAATAGAAGCTATCATTCAAGCTGGTGGTAACTGCCTTGCTCAAATTTGCAGATTTTTTCAGCTTGCCAGGTTGGGGATTTGAACCAGTAATGTTTCAGTTCCTGGCCCAACGTTCTTACCCACTATGATACCTGCCGATACCGCTGACACACTCCATATTACCAAACTATTATGATGATGTTATTTACACACCATCCATTCAAGGCTGTGATGATGGTGTGTTGTTATACTGCATCTCAAATGACACCATATTCCCTATAGTGTGCACTACTTTTGACTAGAGCCCAACCTGCTGCCCCTGATGGTTTGTATGTAGTTATTCACCAGCTATAGAGTGAGTTGTTGTTTATGTTTCTGAGACTGCAGGGTGGGAGATGCAACAATGGCCTTGAGAACAACAGGAAGTGTGTTGGTGGTCTTTCTCTGGTCTGTAGCAGGTATGGTCTCATTCTTATCTTTTAGTTGCTCTGTTTAATAATCTACAGACATTTATAAAAGGTTAAGAATCATAATGTTATTCTGGTGTGTTCTGTTTGGAGTCTCCACTTCACTTAAATAGTTATCTTTCACACCTCACTGAGTGATGATTTTCTTTGGTTTCCATTCACACTCAGCAACTACAGCAACAAAGTGTGGTCAAACCCTACCTTCAGTGTGAGCCAACAGACCTTGTCTTCATTCTGATACCATTGTGTTGTGTGACTGTGTTTCAGTGGTACTGGGGCAGAATGGCTGGAGTGTGACCTACACCACTCAGAGTATGTGTACCTTGGAGGGGTCAACAGTGGAGCTGACCTGCTCTTACATATATCCCAGAGGTACAGTCACATCAACCTTCTGGTTCACTAAAATGGAGACTGGTGTAGAACCTGAAGATATAGGTCAGGACCCAGAGTATGCAGGTCGTCTGGAGTATCATGGGGATAAGAAGAATGGTCACAACCTGAGGATCACAGACCTGAGAGAGAAAGACTCAGCTACGTACAAGTTCAGATTTATAACAGATCAGCCTGGAGGGAGATATTATGGCGATCCTGGAGTCACTCTGTCTGTAACAGGTACAGTAACATGCTTTATACTGCTAGTCTGTTCAATTAATATCTACTGTCCATTTAGGTCTAGAAATTGGATTTGTATATATGAAACAGATTTAAGAATTAAATGTGTTTGAGAATGTCTTGCATCATGTGTCGTGTCTTTGGCTATGCCGGATTAATTGGTATGACATGCTATTCTATAAAATCCTTTCTCTGTAATTAATATTACCTGATTAAGCTAATCATGTAAATGTAATTAACTAGAAAGTCGGGGCACCACGGAAGAACGTTTATAGAGCCGTTATCTTCCGAATAAACTCTTAAAATACTTAGTAATATTTTACATCGATAGCCGTCATCTTAATCATCTTATTTTCAGTCTCATAATGAAAGTTGTAAATTCTTGGTTATCTTCACGAACCCTGGCTAACAAGTTGAATCAGCAATACAAAATTGGGTTTAATTATTTATTTACTAAATACCTAAACTAATCACGCAGAATTACATATACACAGAATACAAATGATGTCATACAGAAAACGTCCCTGGTGGACGGAGCCGACGTTTGTTACACAAAGGAAGGGGGTTGGCTTAAATGAAAGAGCGGGAAGACTTAGGAACAAAGAAACAGCAGCTATGCTATCGTAAATACATTATGTTATGCATTCTAAATTACCGCCCATTTGGAAAAGGAAAATGCAATAAATATTTACTCTGAGCTGCGCTTCGGTAGATTGGTCGTAGATGCTGGCCGGGTTGGCCAACAGATCTTCCTGTCCTCGGAAGAATGTCAATGTTGGTAAAGTGGATACGTGGTGGTATCTTCGTCTGTGGTTGTTAGACTGGATCCGTCGTTCGTCCTTTCCTAGCCCACGTCTACAGCGGTCGCTGCTAACTCAACGGCTAGGAAGTATCACTTCTGTAGTGAATAAGCTCAAAGTTCATACCATTCGCCACCAAAGCTCATGCCGAGGTTGGCTTAGTTCTGTACTTGACATGTGTGTCCTTATTACGCAGAGGCTGCAGACCTCACGTAGTGGATCCCTGGTTACATTGTGTCATTGTCTTATATAGTGGCGTGGGGAGGAGGGTGTGTTTCATCGTTTATAACCCCTTTCTCTTCACAGGGGCGGGCCACTGATTAAGCAGGGCACTTTCTTATGAAAACCCAATTCTCTCATTTGGAAGCTAAAAGTAAATGTAATCTAACAAACAATTTCAATATCAAACATTTCAATTGCTTAACAATTCCATGTGACTCTGATAACTAGAGGGTGTATACTTTCCCAGGTACAGTTTATGTCGTCCTGTCATCAGTCATAATGTCTCAGATGACAACCGAACTGACATCCATACTCATTAAGTTCCAAAGCATATTTTCAACTGGATTTATTACCAAAATATGGTTCCTTTCCCCCATTTGTTTGATGTTCCCAGACTCTCTATATTTAACAAAGCTATTCAACAGTCCTTCAGTAGGGTCAGAAAGAGAGGGGAAGGGAGAAAGGTATTAATGGGGGGGTCATAAACCTTACCCACAGGCCAACGTCATGACACATGTGACTAAACTATAGAACAGGTGATTCAGGGTTTTAATGTGTTTATCTACTCCAGCTCTGCAGGTGAAGGTGACACCAACACGGTCGGCAACGTCGAAGACACTGACCTGTAGCACCACCTGTACTCTGACTGGTAACCCCACCTACATCTGGTACAAGAATGGACAGTCTCTTTATTGGCCCACTTTCCAACAATACACTTTCCGGACTTCTGAAACAGAGAGTTACTCCTGTGCTGTTAAAGGCCATGAGGATCTCCACTCTCCGGCAGTGTGTGAGTGTTTATTTAATTAATCATTGAAAATACTGTTTAACCTGTGTGTGTTGGTTTCACTATGAGAACTTTTAGTATTTCTAGAAAGAACTGAGAATATAATCCAGTTGACCTCTTGTTATGTCACTGTGTTTCAGGTGTTCAGGGTCAGAGCTGCAACAGAGTGACTTACACCAAGAGGAGAATCTGTGTCTTGAAGGGGTCAACAGTGGACATATCCTGTACTTATGTTGGTTATTATTCCACCACATCAACATTCTGGTTTAGAAGTGATAAGTCGACCCCTGAAGGCCTAACCAGAGACCCAGGGTATGCAGGTCGTGTGAAGTACACTGGAACATATAAAGGTCCCTTCACCCTGAGAATCACAGATCTGAGAGAGGAGGACTCAGCTGAGTATCGCTTCACTTTTAAAACATACAACTTTGAATGGGGTCATAGTTTCCCAGGAACAACTCTGACTGTCACAGGTAATACTACACTGTATGATACAACTGTATATCATTGAATTACAGGAGAAAATAAATGAACCATCCTGTTAACACAGAGGTGTATGTGGTTTTATACATATTGTTTCAGGTCTGCAGGTGAAGGTGACTCCTGCTGCAGAGGGACAGAAGACACTGACCTGTATCACCACCTGTACTCTGACTGACAACCCCACCTACATCTGGTACAAGAACGGACAACTACTAGATGAGCCCACTTCCCAACAGTACTCTAGTAATATGCTGGTGGTCTGGGATTCTTCTGTGAACATTTACTCCTGTGCTGTTGAAGGTCAAGAGGGTCTCCACTCTCCTGTAGTTTGTGAGTATGAATTAAACTACTATTCTACTTAGGAAGTATCAATCATTTAATATCAATGAGAAGGGTAATACTTCAATATTCATCATTATATAGAAATTACAGACAATGTCATAGATGTATGTACTCTGACTGTCACAGGTAACACTGCACAGCACATTATACAGTTTTGAAGAGTCATGAAATGAATCATTAATTCTAAATGATGTTCTCTGTTTTTACTCCCCTTTAATTCAGGTTTTCAGGTGAAGGTGACTCCTCAACAGTATTCAAAGTATAAGACACTGACCTGTAGCACCACCTGTGTTCTGACTGGTAACCCCACCTACATCTGGTACAAGAACGGACAGATAGTAACTGACAACACTTCCCCCTATTCAGTCTACCCTAATGCTAAGGACAGTTACTCTTGTGCTGTAAAAGGCCAAGAGTATCTCCACTCTCCTGCAGTGTGTGAGTGTTTATTTAATTAATCATTGAAAATACTGTTTAACCTGTGTGTGTGTTGGTTTCACTATGAGAATTTCTAGTATTTCTAGATAGAACTGAGAATACAATCTAGTTGTCCTCGTGTTATGTCACTGTGTTTCAGGTGTTCAGGGTCAGAGCTGCAACAGAGTGACTTACACCAAAAGGAGAATCTGTGTCTTGAAGGGGTCAACAGTGGACATATCCTGTACTTATATTAGTTATTATTCCACCACATCATCATTCTGGTTTAGAAGTGATAAGTCGACCCCTGAAGACCTAACCACAGACCCAGGGTATACAGGTCGTGTGAAGTACACTGACAAAAAGACATGGAGAAATAAAGGTCCCTTCACCCTGAGAATCTCAGATCTGAGAGAGGACTCTGCTGAGTATCGCTTCACTTTTAAAACAGACAACTTTGAATGGGGTCATAGTTTCCCAGGAACAACTCTGTCTGTCACAGGTAATACTACACTGTATGATACAACTGTAAATCATATTGAATTACAGGAGAAAATAAATGAACCATCCTGTTAACACAGAGGTGTATGTGGTTTTATACATATTGTTTCAGGTCTGCAGGTGAAGGTGACTCCTGCTGCAGAGGGACAGAAGACACTGACCTGTAGCACCACCTGTACTCTGACTGACAACCCCACCTACATCTGGTACAAGAATGGACAGAATGTACAAGATAACTCCCCCCCCATGTACTCCATCATCAGTGAGGATGCAGACAGCTACTACTGTGCTGTAAAAGGCCACAATGGTCTCAGCTCTCCTGCAGTGTGTGAGTACAGTGCAATAGTACAGTATTCTACTCAGCAAGTATCATGCATTCAGGCAAAAGAGAAAGGTCTTACTTTATCAATCATTACAGAACAAAAATATATATTTTTACTATTGTTAATATGAATTTGATAAAATGTTTGGTCTTTTACATCAGATAAACCAAAGACCACAGTGTCAGTCAGTCCCTCTGGTGAAATAGTGGAGGGCAGTTCAGTGACTCTAACCTGCAGCAGTGATGCCAACCCACCTGTGCAGAGTTACACCTGGTGGTACAAGAAGAATGGAGGTGACTATCAGAGTATGACAGGACCACAGCATGTCTTCAATCAAATCCAGTCATCTGACAGTGGAGAGTACTACTGTGAGGCCCAGAATGAGATGGGGACAGACAGGTCTAGCACCATAAACATGGATGTGAAATGTGAGTGAAGTACAGCTCAGTGTTTGAATGATAAGGTTGCAAAACAATTGTAATTAAATGCATTAGTCTCCAAGATGCATAACATCTCCAAATGTGTTTTTATTAACGTTTTGTGTAAGTTAGAATTTTAGATAGTTCTCTGATATTAACATATCATTTATTTTGACATGACATATAATTTGTAAATATACTACTGTCGTAAATATACTACTGTCCTACCCCTCTGACAAATGCTCCTTTACCAGATGACCCAAAGAGCACCTCAGTGTCAGTAAGTCCCTCTGGTGAAATAGTGGAGGGCAGTTCAGTGACTCTGACCTGCAGCAGTGATGCCAACCCACCTGTGGACAAATACACCTGGTACAAGAAGAATGGAGCTTCACTGACAGGATCTGAAAAGACATACAATTTCACAACCATCAGCTCTGAGGACAGAGGAGAATACTACTGTGGGGCTGAGAATAAATATGGACATCTCAACTCTTCTTCTGTGTCTGTGGACATTCAGTGTTAGTACACCTAACCATCTTTTGATCAGAGGATCACATTTAAATTCATATTTCAATAACAAGTAAAACACTATTTAAAACACTGTTGTAACATATTGTCCACCAGATGGCCCAAAGAACATCTCAGTGTCAGTCAGTCCCTCTGGTGAATTAGTGGAGGGCAGTTCAGTGACTCTGACCTGCAGCAGTGATGCCAACCCACCTGTGGACAAATACACCTGGTACTTTCAAAATAAGACTTTTCAAAATGGATTTGGACAGATGTACAACATAAGTAAGTTCAAGTCTAAGGACAATGGACATTACCACTGTGAGGCCCAGAATGGAAGAGGATCTAGGAACTCTACAACTCTGATGATCAGTTTACCAGGTGAACCTTCATCTTCAATACCTCAATACAAAATTACATTTAAATCTGATATTAATAATTATACTTTGGCTTATCATACTTTGTTTTAGAATTATATATACTTTGAGATTAGATCAGTTAACAAATATTGTACTATTGTACTCATATCATCCATATTTTATTATAGGGAAACAGACCTCAGTTATGACTGCAGCTGTAGGAATCATAGTGGTTGTTCTGGTTCTCATCCTCTGTCTCTCTGGACTCATGTGGTTCAGGTGAGTGATCTTTTAAATATTATTTCACTCTAACACTTTTTTATTAACTTATTTTGTTCATTGATTCATTCAATAATAAATGTATGAATGTACAAACCAGGAAGAAGGCCTCCAAATCCACCTCTGACACAAGAGCCACATCAGAGAATGTACAGGTGAGTCTGTTACAATCAGATTATTTGTATTGCTTTGTGGAACATTTCTACTCATCATGTTGTCTGTCCTCTTCCCATCAGGGAGACTCTAGTCCAGTGTATGACAACATCTCAGGCATGGCCATGGCCCCTACTGCAACACAGACAGCAGCCACCGTCGTCCAGGATGACGTTCACTACGCCAGCGTCCACTTCTCTCGCTTCAAAATCCAGGAAGTGCCTCTGTACTCCACCGTCCAGCTGCCTCAACCCCAGAAACAGGACGAGGATGTCCAGTACGATGCTGTGAAATTCAACTGCCCCAGTTATGCCAACCGGTGAGCATATTCTGCCATTACAGCAAGAGTCAATTCTAGAACATTGTGAATACACCACATTAAAGGAGAAATATGCTTTTTTACAACCAAATTTCTATTTTGTATCTAAATGCCATGTTATAGAAAGGTCCAGAAAAACTTTTTTTGTGATTTCACTTGTTTTAGAGAAACTTACACCATCCAGAAATTCACTTCCTCATCCTCGTTGTGCAGTACGGAGGCTCTGAAAAAAGATGAACTGCTCCAAAAACACCAAAATACTGTCTTTTAGAAACAGAAAGCCCTCAGTATAGTGATGCAGGACTTTAGATGTAACAGTTGTACATATGAAATTGTGTCATTCCAAACGTTATCCACAACGTTATATTCCATTTTGTGTGACTTGTGCTGTTTCCCCGTCCAACTGTTCTATTCTCTGTGTAGTCTGCTGCTTGAACGGACGAGAGGCATCGTTCAAGTCTCAACAACATGGAACATAACGTTGCGGATTAAGTTCAGAATGACACAATTTCATGTGAACAACATCTAAAGACATGCATCACTATAGACTACTTAGAGCTTTTTTTGTTTCATATAGGATGTTTTGGGGTGTTTTTGGAGCCCACTTCCTGAACAACGAGGATGAGGAAGTGAATCGCTGGTTGGAGTTTCTCACAAACGAATGAAATCGCAAAAAAATATTGTGACCCTTCTATAACATATCTTTTACATATACTTTTTTTTAGATTTGGTTGTAAAGAAGCTAAATTCTTGATTACAGCTCATTCATATGCTGCTGCTTATTGGACGAGAAGACCATGATGTCCTTAATAAGTGAAATAGTTTACCCCTAGTGGCCACTAGTGATGGCATTTCCTTAAACTACAAAACCAGCAATGGAAATCTCAAGACAATTCCTGTCTATAATGAGAGAGTGCTGGTTTTGATTAACTGTTCTGTGTTCCAAATGGAGCCCTATTCCTTATTTAGTGTACTACTTTTCACCAGAACCATGTAGGCCTTGGTCAAAGTAATGCACTGTAAAGAGTATAAGAAGGTTTTTTTGGGGATGCAGATTCTGTTTAATTTCTGTTTCTCTCTCTTCAGACCCACGGCAGCACAAACAGCTGACGAGGACTCCTATGTTCTCTACAGTACAGTCAACAAACCCAGAACCAAGAAGATCTGAACATTACAAACCCAGAACCAAGAAGACCTGAACACAACAAATCCATATGCAAGAAGACCTGAAAATTACAAACCCAGAACCAAGAAGACCTGAACACAACAAACCCAGAACCAAGAAGACCTGAACACAACAAGTTTGACAGAAACCCTGTATATCTGGACCTGTATAGTCAAACTAAGTGTTATAATAATGTATCATAAGATATGGCATTTAGAAAATGCTTTCATCCAAAGCGACTTATAATTATGTGGGAATGCATTTTTCATACCGGTGGCCCCATTGGGAATGGAAACCATGCAGCATGCTCTACCAACTGAGCCACACAGGACTATTCAAACTTAGTTGGACTGCTGATCCAGGGTCAGTTTTGTCTGATAAACAATACTGTATTTGTCATCTTGCTCAGTTGTGCACCGGGGCCTCCCACTCCTCTTTCTATTCTGGTTAGAGCCAGTTTGCACTGTTCTGTGAAAGGAGTAGGACACAGCATTGTACGAGATCTTCAGTTTCTTGGCAATTTCTCGTATGGAATAGCCTTAATTTCTCAGAAAAAGAATAGACTGACGAGTTTCAGAAGAACGTCCTTTGTTTCTGGCCATTTTAAGCCTGTAATAGAACTCACAAATGCTGATGCTGCAGATACTCAACTAGTCTAAAGAAGGACAGTTTTATTGCTTCTTTAATCAGAACAACAGTTTTCAGCTGTGCTACTAATTGCAAAAGGGTTTTCTAATGATCAATTAGCCTAAACTTGGTTAACACAACGTGCCATTGGAACACAGGAGTGATGGTTGCGATAATGGGCCTCTGAACACCAATGTAGATATTCCATAACAAAATCTGCCGTTTCCAGCTACAATAGTCATTTACAACATTAGCAATGTCTACACTGTATTTCTGATCAATTTTGATGTTATTTTAATGAACAAAAAATGTGCTTTTCTTTCAAAAACAAGGACATTTCTAAGTGACTCCAAACTTTTGAACGGTAGTGTGTATATGTATATATATATATATATTATTCTTGTTTAAATTTTTCATTCAAAAAATAATATACACTTATAATAAAACTTACGAGATTATATATGAAGGCTAAGAACATTCTAAATATTTTTTAGTTACTTGTTGATGTTCGTTCTCTGGATTTATTCTATTCTGATTCTATTCTATTACGTTATACAGTACTGTACAATGATACACATAATATACAGTGCATTCAGAAAAGTCTTTAGACCCCTTGACTTTTTCCACATTTTCTTACGTTAAATAAATAAAAATCCTCATTAATCTACACACAATGCACCATAATGACAAATCAAAAACAGGTTTTTAGACATTTTTGTCAAATGTATTAAATATAAAAAACAAATACCTCATTTACATAAGTATTCAGACCCTTTGCTGTGAGACTTGAAATTGAGCTCCGGTGTATCCTGTTTCCATTGATCATTCTTGAGATGTTTCTACAACTTGACTGTAGTCCACCTGTGGTAAATTCAATTGATTGGACATGATTTGGAAAGGCCCACACCTGTCTATAAGGTCCCACAGTTGACCGTGCATTTCAGAGCAAAAACCAAGCCATGAGGTTGAAGGAATTGTGTGTTGAGCTCCGAGACATGTTACATGTTTATGTTACATAAAATCCAACTTTTTAAATTTTATATTAAGGCTAAGAACATTATAAATATGTTTGAATTACTTCTTGATGTTTGCTCTCAGTGTCACGGGCGGATAGAACAGTTTTAAGGGTGAGTCAAGCGCAGGAGACTGAGGTCCGTTGGAATAAACTTGATTTAATAAATCCAAGGGCAAAATCCATATACGGCTGGGAGCACAACAGTCAAAAAGACTAAAAGAAGCTCCGCTCAAAAGGCAGACGGGGCGCAGCCTGGCAACCCTACTGCCTATACAATAAGTAGTAAACCAAACTACATAACACCACTTTCACCACACGTAACAAAGAACAATCCCGCACGAATCCTAACTAAACACAGACAGACTAAATACACCCCCACTAATGACAGACACAAAACAGGTGCAATCAAAAAACAGACATAACTAACAGACACTGAAACACAGATCGGTGGCAGCTAGTAGGCCGGCGACGACGACCGCCGAGCACCGCCCGACCGAGGAGAGGCGCCACCTTCTGTGGACGTTGTGACACTCAGGAACAATACATTTCTTATATTCTGTTTATATTATATTCTATTACATTCTACAGAACTGTACTATTCTTGTATACCGTACTGTACTATTACATTCTACAGTCCTGTACTATTCTATTACATTCTACAGTCCTGTACTCTTCTATTACATTCTATAGTCCTGTACTATTCTATTACATTCTATAGTCCTGTACTATTCTATTACATTCTACAGTCCTGTACTATTCTATTACATTATACAGTACTGTACTATTCTATTACATTATACAGTACTGTACTATTGTCACGACTTCCACCGAAGTCGTTTCCTCTCCTTGTTCGGGCGGTGTTCGGCGGTCGGCGCCATCGTCGATCCACTTTTCATTTTCCATTTGTTTTGTCTTGTTTTCTTACACACCTGGTTTCCATTTCCCTCATTAATTGTTGTGTATTTAACCCTCTGATCCCCCCATGTCCTTGTGTGGAATTGTTTGTTTGTAAGTGCTTGTACTCTATGTTACTGGTGCACGTCAGGTTTTGTACCCATGTAGGTTATTTTTGTATTGCCGTGGGTTTTGTATTAAACTGCTCCGGCTATTACCTATTTCTGCTCTCCTGCGTCTGACTTCACTGCCACCAGTTCCGCAACGCTTACAACTATTCTGTTACATTATACAGTACTGTACTATTCTATGACGTTATACAGTACTGTACTATTCTATTACATTATACAGTACTGTACTGTTCTATTACAGTATATAGTACTGTACTATTCTATTACATTATACAGTCCTGTACTATTCTATTACATTCTACAGTCCTGTACTATTCTGTTACATTATACAGTACTGCACTATTCTATTGCTGTCACGAGCGGATAGAACTGTTTTAGAGTGAGTCAAGCGCAGGAGACTGAGGTCCGTTGGAACAAACTTGATTTAATAAATCCAAGGGCAAAATCCATATACGGCTGGGAGCACAACAGTCAAAAAGACTAAAAGAAGCTCCGCTCAAAAAGGCAGACGGGGCGCAGCCTGGCAACCCTACTGCCTATACAATAAGTAGTAAACCAAACTACATAACACCACTTTCACCACACGTAACAAAGAACAATCCCGCACGAATCCTAACTAAACACAGACAGACTAAATACACCCCCACTAATGACAAACACGAAACAGGTGCAATCAAAAAACAGACATAACTAATAGACACTGAAACACAGATCGGTGGCAGCTAGTAGGCCGGCGACGACGACCGCCGAGCGCCGCCCGACCGAGGAGATGTTTATATATGTTTACTTGGAATGTTCATATACATTTATTATAGGTTTTATGACAAAGTTATGGTAATATTTTGCCTCAGTGTCCTGATGCAATGTCTCTTGTCGCTTTTATAAAAACACAAAATACTGGAAACTATCAAGTGTGGATTGTGTTTAATAAACTGTTCAGATTAAACTTCATTGTCATTGTTTCACCTTGTTATAACAGTAACTTCAAAGTAGCTTTGAAAATCACACCTTTTGTACTGTACATACAGTAACTACAAATAAAACATTTACGTTGGTTTGCATAGCAATAGTGGTTTATTCACTTCCATCATTATATCATCATGTCAGTACAAAATATACACAGACACCTTCAGAAGGAGCAATATCCAGCACCTACAGTACACACACAACCAGTTACATTAAATATTACTTATTGTCATTTTTAAACACACATCATGCATACACTATAGATGCTGTAAAGAGGTCAATGGAACACAGACCGTGGGGGATATAAGAGGGACGCCGGATTGGTGCACAAACCTCTCTGGGCTAGGTGGGATGAAATCGTCCCACCTACGCAACAGCCAGTGTAATCCCGTGGCGCGATTTTCAAATACCTTAGAAATGCTATTACTTCAATTTCTCAAACATATGACTATTTTACACCATTTTAAAGACAAGACTCTCGTTAATCTAACCACACTGTCCGATTTCAAAAAGGCTTTACAACGAAAGCAAAACATTAGATTATGTCAGCAGAGTACCCAGCCAGAAATAATCAGACACCCATTTTTCAAGCTAGCATATAATGTCACAAAAACCCAGAAGACAGCTAAATGCAGCACTAACCTTTGATGATCTTCATCAGATGACACACCTAGGACATTATGTTATACAATACATGCATGTTTTGTTCAATCAAGTTCATATTTATATCAAAAACCAGCTTTTTACATTAGCATGTGACGTTCAGAACTAGCATACCCCCCGCAAACCTCCGGTGAATTTACTAAATTACTCACGATAAACGTTCACAAAAAACATAACAATTATTTTAAGAATTATAGATACAGAACTCCTTTGTGCAATCGAGATGTCCGATTTTAAAATAGCTTTTTGGTGAAAGCACATTTTGCAATATTCTGAGTACATAGCCCAGCCATCACGGCTAGCTATTTAGACACCCACCAAGTTTAGCCCTGACCAAACTCCGATTTACTATTACAAAAGTTTGATTACCTTTGATGTTCTTCGTCAGAATGCACTCCCAGGACTGCTACTTCAATAACAAATGTTGGTTTGGTCCAAAATAATCCATCGTTATATCCAAATAGCGGCGTTTTGTTCGTGCGTTCAAGACACTATCCAAAGTGTAAATAAGGGTCACGAGCATGGCGCAATTCGTGACCAAAAAATTCTAAATATTCCATTACCGTACTTCGAAGCATGTCAACCGCTGTTTAAAATCCATTTTTATGCCATTTTTCTCGTAAAAAAGCGATAATATTCCGACCGGGAATCTGCATTTAGGTAAACAGAGGAAAGAAAATAAAGCATTCGGTCGACTCGGGCACGCGCCTAAGCCCACAGTACTCTGACCAGCCACTATCGAAACGAGATAAAGTGTTTCAGCCAGAGCCTGCCTCGATATCCTTCAGCTTTTTCCCGGGCTCTGAGAGCCTATGGGAGCTGTAGGAAGTGTCACGTTATTGCAAAGATCCTCAGTCTTCAGTAAAAAGAGCCAAGATAAAACACAACTTGTCAGACAGGCCACTTCCTGCATGGAATCTTCTCAGGTTTTGGCCTGCCATATGAGTTCTGTTATACTCACAGACACCATTCAAACAGTTTTAGAAACGTTAGGGTGTTTTCTATCCAAATCTAAATTAATTATATGCATATTTTAGTTACTGGGCAGGAGTAGTAACCAGATTAAATCGGGTACGTTTTTTATCCAGCCATGTCAATACTGCCCCCTAGCCCTAACAGGTTACATATCTGATATAACAAAGTGGATATTCATCAATCCGCCGTGATTTATGTATTGTAAACAGGCCCACAATGTGGCAACTAAAGTTTGATTTGAATATATTTGGCTGTCTTTGCTGCATAATTTAGAAGTTGTCCCTTTTCAGGTTTAGAAGGAGTGACTAATAAATGCTAACTCACCTTCATATAAGCTGGTAGCATAGAGAGCATACAGAAATCGGTGGTGTAGTCAAAGTAGTTTTTAACTGTAATGTAGTTACAGGACGGCTCATAATAAAGGCTGGAACGGAGCAATTGGAATGGCATCAATCACATTCATGGTGTTTGATGCATTTGATACCATTCCAACTATTCCTCTTCGGCCATTACCACGAGCCCGTCCTCCCCAATTAATGTGCCACCAACCTCCAATGGTTGACATCCATACAAGTGTTAAACTCTGATTTTTACCACAACATAGTACACATCCTCTATACTGTAAATAAAAGCCTAAATATAGGTTCATTTTGCTGGGGGGCAATGAGGAGATTTGGGATCTTTCCCTCAAGCGTTTCCATGGCAATTCAATTGTTTCGGTCGAGTTCCATTGACCTCTTTACAGCATCTTTTCAATGCTTTGAGCCAAAGCTGAAGAGACTCCTCGTCCTTAGGAGGTGGCTGCAAATCAAAAGGCGCCTCACAACTGCACTCGCTCCTCAAAAAAGTTTGGGGGTCAAACACTCGTGCTCCATGAACAGCTTCCATTTCTGCCAATTACCGTGGCAACCCCTTACCCATAAAATGACCATTTTATGTTTGTAAAGTTGTGAGAAGCGATACTGAGTTAGTTAGCTAGCTCCCAACTATTGGCCGGAAGTACTTAACCAGAAGTCACCCACAAAAAAACATAAACAGACCCCGCCCATATTTCCAGAGATAATGAGGTGAATAGGACACAATATGGATGTTTGGAGGGTTGTGGGTAATTCCGTCAGCCAGGGGATTCCATTCCAGAACATTGAGAGATGGAACATTCTGCAACGTTCGTTGACTGATAATAATATATCTCACAGTTAACAAGTTCAGACCAGGCGGTGAGATTATTGCCTGATTTAAAGCCTTTTGAGTCCACCATTTTGTCCAACTAGTAATAGAGAATAAAGGACATTATTGCATAGTGTGAATGTGAAGTCATATAGAATGAGTGCTATGGTCTCCAACACAGCGTGGCTCTTGACACACTAACTGTTGTCTGACCATCCCAGATAGTGGTGTCTCTTTTGGGGAGCAGAGATGGGCTAGAGGTGGATGAGAGAGTGGAGACCCATGGAGGTGTACTTGTTGCCCACCTAACTGTTGTCTGATCTTCCCAGGTAGGGGTAGGGGGGGTCTAGGGCCTAGGGATGGATGGGAGAGTGGAGATCCATGGAGGGGTACCTTTTACCCCCCTGACAGCCTTAATGAGTCTGTGTTTGGGGATAGAGGGGAGCTAGGGGTGGAGGCTGTGGGGCTAAATATGGGAACCCTGTCCTTTAGGCCACACCCACAGGAAGTATCACTAAATGACGTTGTCAAACAGATGCATGGACTGCATGATGTTCTCATCCTGGACAGGAGGCAGGAAGGGACAAAAAGCACAACAGGTAAGAAGCAGTTAGAGAAAAGGTTTAAACAGCACAAAAGCAGAAACAGGTTCTTAAATAAATAAAACGTTTAATATCCAATGTTAGTAAATTGGCTTTTTTGTTTCAATAACTTATGAAAAAGATTGGTGTGATTTTCCACATCTCATCATGTCATGGGGTTGTTCAATGACAGACATGTATTTGTTTAACCTATCACTAGATTCTTTCATTTAAGAGAGACAAAAAGATATACAGTTGAAGTCAGAAGTTTACATACACTTAGGTTGGAGTCAGTAAAACTCGTTTTTCAACCACTCCACAAATTTCTTGTTAACAAACTATAGTTTCGGCAAGTCGGTTAGGACATCTACTTTGTGCATGACAAGTCATTTTTCCAACAGCTGTTTACAGACAGATTATTTCACTTATAATTCACTATATCATAATTCCAGTGGACCAGAAGTTTGCATACACTAAGTTGACTGTGCCTTTTAAACAGCTTTGAAAATTCCAGAAAATTATGTCATGGCTTTCGAAGCTTCTGATAGGCTAATTGACATAATTTGAGTCAATTGGAGGTGTACCTGGGGATGTATTTCAAGGCCTACCTTCAAACTTTGCTTGACATCATGGGAAAATCAATAAAAATCAGCCAAGACCTCAGAAAACAAATTGTAGACCTCCAGAAGTCTGGTTCATCATTGGGAGCATTTTCCAAACACCTGAAGGTACCACGTTCATCTGTAGAAACAATAGTACACAAGTATAAACACCATGGGACCACGCAGCCGTCATCCCGCTCAGGAAGGAGATGTGTTCTGTATCCTAGAGATACAAAACAAGTACAAAAGTATCTATAGCCACAGTAAAACGAGTCCTATATCGACATAACCTGAAAGGCCGCTCAGAAAGGAAGAAGCCACTACTCCAAAACCGCCATAAAAAAAGCCAGACTACGGTTTGCAACTGCACATGGGGACAAAGATTGTACTTTTTGGAGAAATGTCCTCTGGTCTGATGAAACAAAAATAGAACTGTTTGGCCATAATGACCATCGTTATGTTTGGAGGAGAAAGGGGGAGGCTTGCAAGCCAAAGAACACCATCCCAAGCGTGAAGCACGGGGGTGGCAGCATCATGTTGTAGGGGTTCTTTGCTGCAGGAGGGACTGGTGCACTTCACAAATAGATGGCATCATGAGGACGGACAATTATGTGGTTATATTGAAGCAACATGTCAGGAAGTTAAAGCTTGGTCGCAAATGGGCCTTCAAATGAACAATGACCCCAAGCATACTTCCAAAGTTGTTGCAAAATGGCTTAAGGACAACAAAATCAAGGTATTGGAGTGGCCATCACAAAGCCCTGACCTTAATCCTGTAGAAAATTTGTGGGCAGAGCTGAACAAGTGTATGCGAGCAAGGAGGCCTACAAACCTGACACAGTTACACCAGCTCTGTCAGAAGGAATGGGTCAAAATTCACCCAACTTATTGTGGGAAGCTTGTGGGAGGCTACCTGAAACGTTTGACCTGAGTTTAACAATTTAAAGGCAATGCTACCAAATACTAATTGAGTGTAGGTAAACTTCTGACCCACTGGGAATGTGATGAAAGAAATAAAAGCTGAAATAAATCATTCTCTCACTATTATTCTGACATTTCACATTCTTAAAATAAAATGGGGATCCTAACTGACCTAAGACAGGGAATTTTTACTCGGATTAAATGTCAGGAATTGTGAAAAACTGAATTTAGATGTATTTGGCTAAGGTGTATGAAAACTTCCGACTTCAACTGTATATCCACGTCACTCTCAGAGAAAAAAGTAACAATGCAAGGTTTTACACAGTTAAATGTGACACATCATTACACACACATGAAGGTATCAATAAGCAATCATTTCTGATGGAAAAACACATTTGTGGAAAGAAACTTCACATTGTGACGTTTTAAATATTATTAAATCACATCATACATAATCACATCCTATAGAATCATGCTGAAATTTAACACATGCACACACACAAGCATGCACTCACACAGACATACGCAGACACACACACATAGACACACTCACACAGACACACACACACACACACACACACACACACACACACACACACGCAGACACACACACCTTTTGACAAGATTCCAGAAATTCCTCAATGGTGACCACGCCATCTTTGTTCTTGTCCATTTTCTGACAGAGTGAAACAGAGAAACAGTTGAATATGCTACTCTGATCCCTGGCCGTGACCCCACACTCCGAAGGGTGTCTCCGTGGGATATGCAACAAACACATTTCCATTTCACACCACACACTGTACACGTTACACACCTACATCTGAAACATGACAAATATAAGTAACCTCTATTTGACCTTTTGGTTGTTCACAAAGTCAGAATTCAACCATTTTTATTTTTTTTATTTTATTTATTTCACCTTTATTTAACCAGGTAGGCAAGTTGAGAACAAGTTCTCATTTACAATTGCGACCTGGCCAAGATAAAGCAAAGCAGTTCGACAACATACAAAAACACAGAGTTACACATGGAGTAAAACAACATACAATCAATGATGCAGTAGAAAAAAATAAGACTATATACAATGTGAGCAAATGATGTGAGATAAGGGAGGTAAAGGCAAAAAAATGCCATGGTGGCAAAGTACATAAAGTATAGCAAGAAAAACACTGGAATGGTAGATTTGTAGTTTGAAGAAAGTTCAAAGTTAAAATATAAATAATATGGTGCAAAGGAGCAAAATAAATTAAATAAATAAATACAGTAGGGGAAGAGGTAGTAGTTTGGGCTAAATTATAGATGGGCTATGTACAGGCGCAGTGATCTGTGAGCTGCTCTGACAGCTGGTGCTTAAAGCTAGTGAGGGAGATAGGTGTTTCCAGTTTCAGAGATTTTTGTAGTTCGTTCCAGTCATTGGCAGCAGAGAACTGGAAGGAGAGACGACCAAAGGAGGAGTTGGCTTTAGGGGTGACCAGAGAGATATACCTGCTGGAGCGCGTGCTACAGGTGGGTGCTGCTATGGTACCAGTGAGCGGAGATAAGGGGGGACTTTACCTAGCAGGGTCTTGTAGATGACCTGGAGCCAATGTGTTTGGCGACGATTATGAAGCGAAGGCCAGCCAACGGGAGCATACAGGTCGCAGTGGTGGGTAGTATATGGGGCTTTGGTGACAAAACGGATGGCACTGTGATAGACTGCATCCAGCTTGTTGAGTAGGGTATTGGAGGCTATTTTGTAAATGACATCGCCGAAGTCGAGGATTGGTAGGATGGTCAGTTTTACAAGGGTATGTTTGGCAGCATGAGTGAAGGATGCTTTGTTGCGAAATAGGAAGCCAATTCTAGATTTAACTTTGGATTGGAGATGATTGATGTGAGTCTGGAAGGAGAGTTTACAGTCTAACCAGACACCTAGGTATTTGTAGTTGTCCACAAATTCTAAGTTAGAACCGTCCAGAGAAGTGATGCTGGACAGGCGGGAAGGTGCAGGCAGCGATCGGTTGAAGAGCATGCATTTAGTTTTACTGTGTTTAGGAGCAGTTGGAGACCACGGAAGGAGAGTTGAATGGCATTGAAGCTCGTCTGGAGGGTTGTTAACACAGTGTCCAAAGAAGGGCCAGAAGTATACAGAATGGTGTCGTCTGCGTAGAGGTGGATCAGAGATTCACCAGCAGCAAGAGCGACATCATTTATGTATACAGAGAAAAGAGTTGGCCCAAGAATTGAACCCTTTGGTACTCCCATAGAGACTGCCAGAGGTCCAGACAGTAGGCCCTCCGATTTGACACACAGAACTCTGTCAGAGAAGTAGTTGGTGAACCAGGCGACGCAATCGTTTGAGAAACCAAGGCTACTGAGTCTGCCGATGATGATGTGGTGATTAACAGAGTCAAAAGCTTTGGCCAGGTCAATGAATACGGCAGCACAGTATTGTTTCTTATCGATGGCGGTTACGATGTCGTTTAGGACCAATAAGGAGGTTATGTCTAGAGGGTCCTTTTAAAACCCTTTGTGAAAAACATTGGAGGTAGAATTATCTAACCCTGCGGCCTGGATTCAATTAGAAAACACTGGAGGTAGAATTAACTAACCCTATGGCCTGGATTCAATTAGAAAACACTGGAGGTAGAATTATCTAACCCTATGGCCTGGATTCAATTAGAAAACACTGGAGGTAGAATTATCTAACCCTGGGGCCTGGATTCAATTAGAAAACACTGGAGGCAGAATTATCTAACCCTCGGGCCTGGATTCAATTAGAAAACACTGGAGGTAGATTTAACTAACCCTAGGGCCTGGATTCAATTAGAAAACACTGGAGGTAGAATTATCTAACCCTAGGGTCTGGATTCAATTAGAAAACACTGGAGGTATAATTATCTAACCCTTGGGCCTGGATTCAATTAGAAAACACTGGAGGTGAACTTATCTAAACCTAGGGCCTGGTTTCAATTAGAAAACAATGGAGGTAAACTTATCTTGTTATGGATAGGGGGCAGTATTTTCACGGCCGGATAAAAAACGTACGCGATTTAATCTGATTATTACTCCTGCCCAGAAACTAGAATATGCATGTAATTATTAGCTTTGGATAGAAAACACTCCAAAGTTTCTAAAACTGTTTGAATGGTGTCTGTGAGTATAACAGAACTCATTTGGCAGGCCAAAACCTGAGAAGATTCCAAACAGGAAGCGCCCTCTCTGACCATTTCTTGGCCTTCTTGATCATCTCTATCCTAAACAGGGGATCTCTGCTGTAACGTGACATTTTCTAACGCTCCCATAGGCTCTCAGAAGGTGCCAGAACGTTGAATGATGACTTTGCAGGCCATGGCTGAAAAACAGTAGCGCATTTGGTAAGTGGTCGATCTGAGAACAATGAGACTGGCGCACGCGTGCACGAGACGACTCCATGTTTACATTTTCAGTCTTTGAATGAAAACAACGACTCCCGGTCGGAAAATTATCGCTTTTTTACGAGAAAAATCGCATAAAAATTGATTTTAAACAGCGTTTGACATGCTTCGAAGTACGGTAATGGAATATTTTGAATTTTTTTGTCACGAAACGAGCCGGGCGCGTCACCCTTCGTCACCCTTCGGATAGTGTCTTGAACGCACAACAAAACGCCGCTATTTGGATATAACTATGGATTATTTGGAACCAAACCAACATTTGTTATTGAAGTAGAAGTCCTGGGAGTGCATTCTGACGAAGAACAGCAAAGGTAATCCAATTTTTCTTATAGTAAATCGGAGTTTGGTGAGGGCCAAACTTGGTGGGTGTCAAAATAGCTAGCCCGTGATGGCGAGCTATCTAATCAGAATATTGCAAAATGGGCTTTCACCGAAAAGCTATTTTAAAATCGGACATATCGAGTGCATAGAGGAGTTCTGTATCTATAATTCTTAAAATAATTGTTATGTTTTTTGTGAACATTTATCGTGAGTAATTTAGTAAATTCACCGGAAGTTTGCGGTGGGTATGCTAGTTCTGAACGTGACATGCTAATGTAAAAAGCTGGTTTTTGATATAAATATGAACTTGATTGAACAAAACATGCATGTATTGTATAACATAATGTCCTAGTAGTGTCATCTGATGAAGATCATCAAAGGTTAGTGCTGCATTTAGCTGTGGTTTGGGTTTATGTGACATTATATGCTAGCTTGAAAAATGGGTGTCTGATTATTTCTGGCTGGGTACTCTGCTGACATAATCTAATGTTTTGATTTCGTTGTAAAGCCTTTTTGAAATCGGACAGTGTGGTTAGATTAACGAGAGTCTTGTCTTTAAAATGGTGTTACGTTCCCCAGTTTCTGTGTTGTGGTTTGTGTATTATCATGTATGTATTTCAGGAAATGGATTCCTGAAATTCTCTACGAGCAGCTGATTGGTCAATCAACATTGATGATTGGAGAGCTGACCCCACCCCCTCGTCAGGACGCAGCTGTCTCCAATTACTAACTTCTTCTGAAGCTATATAAGCCCCAGTTCTGTTGCTCAGAGAGAGAGATGATTGCAGAGAGATATTTGCTGGGAGACCCAGAGATAATGGCTGAGAGTTATAGCATGTTGGTTGTTGCTAAGACATTTGGTATGTACTGTGCAGTTGTTGCTGTGAGAGCTGATTGTAATGTTCTGTGTTAGTTTGTTGCTCAGAGAGAGCTTCTTTAATGTCCTGGGTTAGTGTTTTGTCAGGTTTTGTTGTGAAGTAGTTTGTACATTTGTGTTATTCTGTTTCATTTGTTCCCAGGGGGGAAGGGGAAGGCACCTAGGGAGTGCTTAGGCAAGAGGCCCGCGGGCATACATATACCCATAGTAATTTATTGTCTATGCACACTAGGAAAGACCTGGGTGGACCATCCCCTGTATTTTGGTTAGTGCACCAGGTGGTGCTAGTTAGGTAAGTAGTGGGTAGGCAGGTAAGGTAGGAGAGGGGGCTTTGATATTTAGTTTCTTTGCTTTGGTTCCGTCCAGCCCCTTTTCCCCAAACTTACCGCGTGAAGGAATAAATTCCCAGTAAACGGTATTCTCTGCCTTTTTGTCATCCTTGTTCACACCTACACTTCCCTATCTTTTTCACACCATGGAGAGTTAAGTTGTAGCAGGGTGTTGCGTTCCCTCTTTCTAGAGGCGTGCGTACCATAATGGGGGCTCATCCGGGATGGTGGTGGATTTGGCATGTGGCTGCTGCGCTACATTGACCACCCGAGGTTTGGCCGCTCCTGTTACAATGTAAATTGTCTGGGAAAGCCCAGGAAGTAGTAGCTGCTCTCTCCCTGGAAGACAGTTTACGGTATGATATAGTTAAGTTGTAGCAGGGTGTTGCGTTCCCTCTTTCTAGAGGCGTGCGTAACAATGGTGTAAAATAGTCATATGTTTGAGAAATTGAAGTAATAGCATTTCTAAGGTATTTGAATATCGCGCCACGGGATTCCACTGGCTGTTGAGTAGGTGGGACGATTTCGTCCCACATACCCTAGAGAGGATAAAGGAGAGTCTTGTCTTTAAAATGGTGTAAAATAGTCATATGTTTGAAAAATGGAAGTTTTGGATTTTCGAGGAGTTTGTATTTCGCGCCACACCCATCATTGGATATTGGAGCAGGTGTTCCGCTAGCGGAACGTCTAGATGTAAGAGGTTTTAAACCTCTTACATCTACACGTTCCGCTAGCGGAACGTCTGCTCCAATATCCAATGATGGGCGGGGCGCGAAATTCAAACTCCTCTAAATCCGAAAACTTACACTTTTCAAACATATGACTATTTTACAGCTATTTAAAGACAAGACTCTCCTTTATCTAACCAAACTGTCCGATTTCAAAAAGGCTTTACAGCGAAAGCAAAACATTAGATTATGTCAGCAGAGTACCCAGCCAGGAATAATCACACAGCCATTTTTCAAGCTAGCATATCATGTCACATAAACCCAAACCATATCTAAATGCAGCACTAACCTTTGATGATCTTCATCAGATGACACACCTAGGACATTGTGTTATACAATACATGCATGTCTGTTCAATCAAGTTCATATTTATATCAAAAACCAGCTTTTTACATTAGCATGTGACGTTCAGAACTAGCATTCCCACCGAACACTTCCGGTGATTTTACTAAATTACTCACGATAAACGTTCACAAAAAGCATAACAATTATTTTAAGAATTATAGATACAGAACTCCTCTATGCACTCGATATGTCCGATTTTAAAATAGCTTTTCGGATGAAGCACATTTTGCAATAATGTAAGTACATAGCCCGGCGTTACAGGGCTAGCTATTTAGACACCCTGCAAGTTTAGCCTTCACCAAAATCACATTTCCTATAAGAAAAATGTTCTTACCTTGCTTGTTCTTCATCAGAATACACTGCCAGGACTTCTACTTCAATAACAAATGTAGGTTTGGTCCCAAATAATCCATCGTTATATCCAAACAGCGACGTTTTGTTCGTGCGTTCTAGACACTATCCCAACGCTAAATCTCGGCCACGAGCATGACGCAAAATATGACAAAAAATTTCTAAATATTCCATTACCGTACTTCGAAGCATGTCAACCGCTGTTTAAAACCAATATTTATGCAATTTATCTCGTAGAGAAGCGATAATATTCCGACCGGGAATCTGCCTGTCTGTAAACTGAGGAAAAAACCGAAAGCCGGGGGCGGGGCGTGTCACGCGCCTAAGGCTTAGTCCATTGACTGACCACTCAGCTTTTGCTCTCGTGTGCTTCAGCCAGGGCTTTGAATTACATCATTCCTGTTTTTCCCGGGCTGTGAGACTCCATTGTTGACGTGAGAAGTGTCACGTAAGAGCAGAGATCCTTTGTAAACGATAGAGATAATCAAGAAGGGCAAGAAATGTTCAGACAGGGTACTTCCTGAACAGAAGCATCTCAGGTTTTTGCCTGCCATAGGAGTTCTGTTATACTCACAGACACCATTCAAACAGTTTCAGAAACTTTGGAGTGTTTTCTCTCCAAAGCTAATAATTATATGCATATTCCAGTTTCTGGGCAGGACTAATAATCAGATTAAATCGGGTACGTTTTTTATCCAGCCGTGAAATTACTGCCCCCTAGATGTAAGAGGTTAACTAACCCTAGGACCTGGATTCAATTAGAAAACACTGGAGGTAGAATTATCTAACCCTGGGGCCTGGATTAAATAAGATACCGTGCTAAAGCATTTAAATGTAATTTCCAATTGAGCCTACATCTTCTGCGTTTACCTTGAATATGATCTCCGCTAACGCAGTAACATGGCCTTTAAAATGTGCTGTTGTCTACAAGCTCATTAGGATTGAATCAAGGTTCAGATATGTGGTTAGTTGTGTTACGTGGAAGAAGGTGTTAATCTGATACTAGATCTGTGGTTAGTTGTGTTACCTGGAAGAAGGTGTTCATCTGATCCTAGATCTGTGGTTAGTTGTGTTACCTGGAAGGTGTTCATCTTATCCTAGATCTGTGGTTAGTTGTGTTACCTGGAAGAAGATGTCGATGTGCTCCTTGGGGGCGTCGTTCTGCATACAGGGGTACGTACACGTCCCCATCATATCATAGATAGAGCTCATTATATCAGTCATCTCCTGAAACACAGAGACACACAGAAACACAGAGGAACACACACAAATAAACATGCACACACATGCACACATTCATTTTCACACACAGAAACACGCAGACACACACACACAGAGGGGAGGATGGGGGAATAGTTTAGAAGAGAGAAAAAAAACATATTTGCACACACATACACACACGTACACACAGTTGAAGTCGGAATTTTACATACACTT
This sequence comes from Salmo trutta, assembly GCF_901001165.1. Taxonomy (NCBI): domain Eukaryota; kingdom Metazoa; phylum Chordata; class Actinopteri; order Salmoniformes; family Salmonidae; genus Salmo; species Salmo trutta. The sequence continues at coordinate 528,838 of NC_042994.1, read as the reverse complement.
AGGTTGGAGTCATTAAAACTCGTTTTTCAACCACTCTACAAATTTCTTGTTAACCTCTACGGGCCACGGGGGCAGTATTGAGAATTTTGAAAGAAATATGTGCCCATTTTTAACTGCCTCCTACACCAACTCAGAAGCTAGGATATGCATATTATTAACACATTCGGATAGAAAACACTCTGAATTTTCTAAAACAGTTTGAATGGTGTCTGTAAGTATAACAAAACTCATATTGCAGGCAAAAACCTGTGAAAAATAGATTTAAAAAAATGAGAATTTTGTGACTGTACTATTTAGTGTCATTGTTTTAAAGATACCACAGTGAGAAAGGATTCAGTTCGCAACTCCTACTTCTTCCACTAGATGTCAACGATCTTTAGAAAGTTGTTGGAAGCATCTGTCATGAATACAGACCGAATTAGAAAGCTTACAAGTTGACACGTCATCACTTCATTTTTTGCGCCTGCGCATGAATCTGAGAAGAGTGCCTTTGTCATTATCGTTTATTCTAGACACTTGAAACTATAGTTTTGGCAAATTACTTGTGCATGACACAAAGATTATTTCACTTATAATTCACTGTATCACAATTCCAGTGGGTCAGAAGTTTACATACACTAAGTTGACTGTGCCTTTTAATAAACAGCTTGGACATTTTCAGAAAATTATGTCATGGTTTTAGAAGCTTCTGATAGGCTAATTGACATAATTTGAGTCAATTGGAGGTGTACCTGTGGATGTATGTCAAGGCCTACCTTCAAATTTAGTGCATCTTTGCTTGACATCAGGGGAAAATCAAAAGAAATCAGCCAAGACCTCGGAAAATAAATTGTAGACCTCCACAAGTCTGGTTCATCCTTAGGAGCAATTTCCAAATGCCTGAAGGTACCATATTCATCTGTACAAACAATAGTACGCAAGTATAACCACCATGGGACCACGCAGCCATCATACTGCTCAGGAAGGGGACGTGTTCTGTCTCCTAGAGATGAACGTACTTTGGTGGGACAAGTGCAAATCAATCCCAGAACAACAGCAAAGGACCTTGTGAAGATGCTGGAGGAAACAGGTACAAAAGTATCCATATCCACAGTAAAACAAGTCCTATATCGACATAACCTGAAAGGCCGCTCAGCAAGGAAGAAGCAGCTGCTCTAAAACCGTCATAAAAAAGCCAGACCACGGTTTGCAACTGCACATGGGGACAAAGATTGTACTTTTTGGAGAAATGTCCTCTGGTCTGATGAATCAGAAATAAAACTGTTTGGCCATAATGACCATCATTATGTTTGGAGGAAAAAGGGGGAGGCTTGCAAGCCAAAGAACACATTTACATTTACATTTAAGTCATTTAGCAGACGCTCTTATCCAGAGCGACTTACAAATTGGTGGATTCACCTTATGATATCCAGTGGAACAATCACTTTACAATAGTGCATCTAAATCTTTTAAGGGGGGGGGGGTTAGAAGGATTACTTTATCCTATCCTAGGTATTCCTTAAAGAGGTGGGGTTTCAGGTGTCTCCGGAAGGTGGTGATTGACTCCGCTGTCCTGGCGTCGTGAGGGAGCTTGTTCCACCATTGGGGTGCCAGAGCAGCGAACAGTTTTGACTGGGCTGAGCGGGAACTGTGCTTCCTCAGAGGTAGGGAGGCGAGCAGGCCAGAGGTGGATGAACGCAGTGCCCTTGTTTGGGTGTAGGGCCTGATCAGAGCCTGAAGGTACGGAGGTGCCGTTCCCCTCACATCTCCGTAGGCAAGCACCATGGTCTTGTAGCGGATGCGAGCTTCAACTGGAAGCCAGTGGAGAGAGCGGAGGAGCGGGGTGACGTGAGAGAACTTGGGAAGGTTGAACACCAGACGGGCTGCGGCGTTCTGGATGAGTTGTAGGGGTTTAATGGCACAGGCAGGGAGCCCAGCCAACAGCGAGTTGCAGTAATCCAGACGGGAGATGACAAGTGCCTGGATTAGGACCTGCGCCGCTTCCTGTGTGAGGCAGGGTCGTACTCTGCGAATGTTGTAGAGCATGAACCTACAGGATCGGGTCACCGCCTTGATGTTAGTAGAGAACGACAGGGTGTTGTCCAGGGTCACGCCAAGGTTCTTAGCACTCTGGGAGGAGGACACAATGGAGTTGTCAACCGTGATGGCGAGATCATGGAACGGGCAGTCCTTCCCCGGGAGGAAGAGCAGCTCCGTCTTGCCGAGGTTCAGCTTGAGGTGGTGATCCGTCATCCACACTGATATGTCTGCCAGACATGCAGAGATGCGATTCGCCACCTGGTTATCAGAAGGGGGAAAGGAGAAGATTAATTGTGTGTCGTCTGCATAGCAATGATAGGAGAGACCATGTGAGGATATGACAGAGCCAAGTGACTTGGTGTATAGCGAGAATAGGAGAGGGCCTAGAACAGAGCCCTGGGGGACACCAGTGGTGAGAGCACGTGGTGCGGAGACAGATTCTTGCCAAGCCACCTGGTAGGAGCGACCTGTCAGGTAGGACGCAATCCAAGCGTGGGCCGCGCCGGAGATGCCCAACTCTGAGAGGGTGGAGAGGAGGATCTGATGGTTCACCGTATCAAAGGCAGCAGATAGGTCTAGGAGGATGAGAGCAGAGGAGAGAGAGTTAGCTTTAGCAGTGCGGAGAGCCTCCGTGACACAGAGAAGAGCAGTCTCAGTTGAATGACCAGTCTGAAACCTGACTGATTTGGATCAAGAAGGTCATTCTGAGAGAGATAGCAGGAGAGCTGGCCAAGGACGGCACATTCAAGAGTTTTGGAGAGAAAACGAAAGAAGGGATACTGGTCTGTAGTGGTTGACTTCGGAGGGATCGAGTGTAGGTTTTTTCAGAAGGGGTGCAACTCTCGCTCTCTTGAAGACGGAAGGGACGTAGCCAGCGGTCAAGGATGAGTTGATGAGCGAGGTGAGGTAAGGGAGAAGGTCTCCGGAAATGGTCTGGAGAAGAGAGGAGTGGATAGGGTCAAGCGGGCAGGTTGTTGGGCGGCCGTCACAAGACGCGAGATTTCATCTGGAGAGAGAGGGGAGAAAGAGGTCAAAGCACAGGGTCCCAACCATCCCAACCATGAAGAACGGGGGCAGCAGCATCATGTTGTGGGGGTGCTCTGCTGCAGGAGGGACTGGTGCACTTCACAAAATAGATGGCATCATGAGGACGGACAATTATGTGGTTATATTGAAGCAACATCTCAAAACATCAGTCAGGAAGGAGCTTGGTCGCAAATGGGCCTTCAAATGGACAATGACCCCAAGCATACTTCCAAAGTTGTGGCAAAATGGCTTAAGGACAACAAAGTCAAGGTATTGGAGTGGCCATCACAAAGCCCTGACATCAATCCCATAGAACATTTGTGGGTAGAACTGAAAAAGCGTGTGAGAGCAAGGAGGCCTACAAACCTGACTCAGTTACACCAGCTCTGTCAAGAGGAATGGGCCAAAATTCACTGAATGTATTGTGGGAAGCTTGTGGAAGGCTACCTGAAACGTTTGACCCAAGTTAAACAATTTAAAGGCAATGCTACCAAATACTAATTGAGTGTATGTAAACTTCTGACCCACTGGGAATGTAATGAAAGAAATAAAAGCTGAAGTAAGTCATTCTCTCTACTATTATTCTGACATTTCACATTCTTAAATAACTGACCTAAGACAGGGGATTTTTACTAGGATTAAATGTCAGGAATTGTGAAAAACTGAGATTAAATGTACTTGGCTAAGGTTTATGTAAACTTCCGACTTCAACTGTACATACATACACACATCGTACCATACCTCTTTGGTGATGAAGCCATCTTTGTTGAGGTCGTAGAGGTTAAAAGCCCAGTTGAGTTTCTCTGTGACAGAGCCTCTCAGGATGATTGACAGGCATGTGATGAAGTCTTCGAAGCTCACAGAACCATTCTTGTGGGTGTCAAACGCTTCGAACAGAAAATGAGCGTATGTGCTGGAGTCTGAAACAGAGGGGAAAGGGAAAGGGGATACCTAGTCAGTTGTACAACTGAATGCATTCAACTGAAATGTGTCTTCCGCATTTAACCCAACCCCTCTGAATCCGAGGTACAGGGGGCTGCCTTAATCGACATCCACGTCTTCGGGGAGGAAGTGAGAGAGGGGGATACTGAGAGACTGAAAGGCTGAGAAAAAGAGAGAGAAAAACCTTGACAAAGTACAGGCTCAGTGAGAACAGCCTTGCCATTGAGAAGGCTAGCCTCTTGACGTTACCCTACGATAGGGGGCGCCACAGCGCATTTTGAAAAAAAATCGTGCCCATTTTCAATGGCCTACTAATCAAACTCAGAAGCTAGGATATGCATATAATTAATACCTGTGGATAGAAAACACCCTAAAGTTTCTAAAACTGTTTGAATGGTGTCTGTGAGTATAACAGAACTCATATGGCAGTCAAAACCCCGAGACCGATTGAAACAGGAAGTGGAATTCTGAATTGTGGGCTCAACTTCACATATTTGCCTGTAATTCACACAGTGAGCAATGGTTAATTGAGCACTTCCTATTGCTTCCACTAGATGTCCCCAGTCTTTACAAAGTGTTTTGAGCCTTCTACTTTCGAAACTGAACGAATGAGACGCTGTGGAAACTGGTCACAGGGGGAGGGCCATCACCATTATGACGCGTCGGCCCTGTCTACCCACTCCTTTGGAAACGTTTTGAAACACAATACAATCGTCCCCCTCGAATCTTATTGGCTCTCTTGTTGAAACAGGCCCTGAAGATTAATGTTATACAACGTTTGACATGTTTGAACAAACCTAAATGGGGGAAAAATGTTTTTTTTTTTCGAAACGGCCCGACGGAGCTTTTGGATACAGCCTTCAGACGCGCTAACAACAGCAAGCTAATGGAACATAAAGGATGGACTTTTTCGACCGAAAATACATTTGTCGTGGACCTGGGATACCTGGAAGTGCTTTCTGATGAAGACAACTAAAGGTAAGGGATTATTGACAATAGTATACAAGATTAGATGTGATATGCGATTGTTCCAAGATGGCGCCGAGCTAGGTTTACTAGCTCATTTTCTGAGTATCGCATCCCCTTTTATAGCAAAGTGTGATTACCCAGTAAAGTTATTTTTAAATCTGGTATGACAGGTGCTTTCAAGAGATATTCATCTATAAATCTTAGAATGACAATATTACATTTTAAAAATGTTTTCGAATAGTAATTTAGTAAATTGTAGCACTGTTTCCCGGGATGCATTTGAGGGAAAATAGTTAGTTAACGTCAGGCGCCGATGTAAAATGCTGTTTTTATATATATAAATATGAACTTTATTGAACAAAAGAATGCATGCATTGTGTAACATGATGTCCTAGGTGTGTCATCTGATGAAGTTTGTAAAAGGTTAGTGCTGCATTTAGCTGTTTTTTGGTTATTTGTGATGCATGTGGTTGGTCGGAAAATGGCTATGTTGCTACTTTTAGCATGTACTCCTCTAACATAATCTAATGTTTTGCTTTTCCTGTAAAACCTTTTTGAAATCTGACGACGTGGGTCGATTCAGGAGCGGTGTATCTATAAAACGATATGAGACAGTCCTATATTTGAAAAATATATATATTTCATTTCGTTATGCTAATGTCGCTAGGAGTTTTTCGCTGGAAGTTGATCCCGCTGACGGGACGAGACACTCAAGAGGCTAGACAAAGGAAAACCTGGCTCCCTGCAGAGGAAATGCTGTGCAACCACAGCAGAACCCGAGACAGAGCTGCATTTCCTGACAACATGTCAAAAATATAAAACAATTAGAGAGCTTAATTTCCCTAAATTTGAAACCCTTATTCAAGTTTTCAAAGACCTCTTTAATGTGGATAGGCTACCCGTCCTGTTGGGGGAGGATGCAGAGAGCTGTGGGTTCGCAGCGCACTACATTGCTGCCTGCCATAAGATGAGGGACAGTGTCTGACAGACCAACCAACCTGCACATGTCCTCTATGCTTATTGTTATTGTTCAATATATGTGTCACTACTTCCGCCGAAGTCGGTCCCTCTCCTTGTTCGGGCGGCGTTCGGCGGTCGACGTCACCGACCTTCTAGCCATCGCCGATCCACTTTTCATTTTCCATTGGGTTTGTCTTGTGTTCCATCACTCCTGGTTCCAATTCCATCAATTACATGTTGTGTTTTTAACCCTCTGTTCCCCCCATGTCCTTGTCTGTAATTGTTTGTTGTAAGTGCTTGTGCTCGTTATGTTCTGGCGTGCGTCGAGTTATGTACCCATTTATTTATTGTTCGGTATCTGGTGGGTTTTGATTATTAAACTAAGCCGTTGGAAACACAGGTTTTGCTCTCCTGGATCTGACTTCTCTGCCGCCAGTACGCACCCCTTACAGAATTACGGACCACTATTATGGAGTCAGCAGGAGCAGGTACCCTGGTATTAGGTGTGGAGGAGCGCGTCCGGGAGCACGCAGCAATGCTCCACAATCTTGGCACCGCCATGGACCGCGTTGTCCAGACAATGGTCCGCTGAGAGAGACAGGAAGTTCTTCCAGGGCCTCCACCAGCACAACCGGGGTCTCCACTGAGCGCCCCTCTTCATCCTGGTCCCAGTGGGATTCGTCTCTCCCTGCCCCAGGAATACGATGGGAAGGCTGCGAACTGCAAAGGTTCCTTCCTGCAGAGACACCAGCCTTACGTTTGACCAGCTGGTGGACCTGTCCATCCGGCTGGACAACCTGCTGGCTGCCCGCGGATGTTCAGATCGGGGTCTGGTGGTTCCATCCCCCGCACCCCCTCTCCGATACCTATGGAGCTGGGAGGGGCGGTGAGCAGAGAGACCGGAGGGGGTTCCAGCTCGTGCACCATCTGTGGCCGCAGAGGTCACACTGCCGGTCGGTGCTGGGCTGGTTCCTCTGGGGATTGAGGTAACGCTCTGGCGTCACCCCAGGTGAGCCAGCACCATTCTCACCCAGAGTCCTCTGTTGCTCATATATTTGTCTATGTTACTTTTCTGAGTTTTCCCCGCATTCCCAGCATAAGGCGCTCATCGATTCAGGCGCGGCAGGGAACATTATTGATAGAGCGTTCGCCTATAGTTTAGGGATCCCCTTTGTTCCCGTGGCTGTGCCCTTCCCCGTTCACGCCTTAGATAGTCGACCATTAGGGTCAGGTTTGATCAGGGAGGCCACCAATCCTCTGGGCATGGTGATGCAGGGGGGGCACAAGGAGATAATTCATCTTTTCCTTATTGACGCCCCTGCGTTTCCGTGGTGCTAGGCCTGGTTAGCCTGGTTAGTTTGTCATGACCCCACTGTTTCTTGGCCACAGAGGGCTCTCACGGGGTGGTCGCGGGAGTACTTGGGGAGGTGTTTAGGGGTTTCCGTTGGTGCTACTATGGTGGAAGTCCAGACCAGGTCTCCACCGTGCGCATTCCCCCTGAATATGCCGATTTGGCTCTCGCCTTCTCTAAAAAGAAGGCGACTTAATTATCACCCCATCGATGGGGCGATTGTGCGATAAGTCTCCTGGTAGACGCTGCACTTCCCAGGACTCATGTGTATCCCCTCTCACAGGCAGAGACGGAGGCTATTGAAACATATGTCTCCGAATCCCTGTGCCAGGGGTACATTCGGTCCTCCACTTCACCCGCCTCCTCAAGTTTATTTTTTGTGAAGAAAAGGGAGGGAGGTCTATGCCCATGTATTGACTATCGGGGTCTGAATCAGATCACTGTGAGGTATAGCTACCCGCTACAACTCATAGCCACAGCGATTGAGTCAATGCACAGGGCACGCTTCTTTACCAAACTAGATCTCAGGAACGCTTACAACCTGGTGCGTATCCAAGAGGGAGACGAGTGGAAGACGGCTTTCAGTACCACCTCAGGGCACTATGAGTATCTCGTCATGCCGTATGGGTTGATGAATGCGCCATCAGTCTTCCAAGCCTTTGTAGACGAGATTTTCCGGGACCTGCACGGGCTGGGTGTAGTGGTGTATATTGATGACATTCAGATATACTCCGCTACACGCGCTGAGCATGTGTCCCTGGTGCGCAGGGTGCTTGGTCGCCTGTTGGAACAGGACCTGTACATCAAGGCTGAGAAATGCTTGTTTTTCCAGCAATCCGTCTCTTTCCTAGGGTATCGCATTTCCACCTCGGGTGGAGATGGAGAGTGACCGCATTTCAGCCGTGCGTAATTGGCCGACTCCCACCACAGTAAAGGAGGTGCAGAGGTTCTTAGGGTTTGCCAACTACTACCGGAGGTTTATCCGAGGTTTTGGTCAGGTAGCGGCTCCCATTACATCACTGCTGAAGGGGGGCCCGGTGCGTTTGCAGTGGCCGGTTGAGGCGGACAGGGCTTTTAGTCACCTGAGGGCTCTGTTTACCTCGGCTCCCATGCTGGCCCATCCGGATCCCTCTTTGGCGTTCATAGTGGAGGTGGATGCGTCCGAGGCTGGGATAGGAGTGGTGTTCTCTCAGCGCTCGGGTACGCCACCGAAGCTCCGCCCCTGTGCCTTCTTCTCGAAGAAGCTCAGCCCAGCGGAGCGAAACTATGATGTGGGGGACCGGGAGCTGTTGGCTGTCGTCAAGGCCTTGAAGGCGTGGAGACACTGGCTTGAGGGGGCTAGACACCCTTTTCTCATCTGGACTGACCACCGCAATCTGGAGTACATCCGGGTAGCGAGGAGACTGAACCCTCGCCAGGCAAGGTGGGCCATGTTTTTCACACGTTTTTTTTCTACAGACCAGGCTCCCAGGACGTGAAGGCAGACGCATTGTCCCGGCTGTATGACACAGAGGAGCGGCCCATGGATCCCACTCCCATACTCCCCGCCTCCTTCCTGGTGGTGCCGGTAGTGTGGGAGCTGGACACGGACATTGAGCAGGCAGTACGTGCAGAGCCCGCTCCCGTCCAGTGTCCCGCTGGGCGTCTGTACGTCCCGTCTGCTGTTCGTGACTGGTTGATCTATTGGGCCCACACGTCACCCTCCTCTGGTCATCCTGGGATCAGACGGACAGTGCGCTGTGTGAGCGGGAGGTACTGGTGGCCTACCTTGGCTAAGGACGAGAGGGTTTATGTTTCCTCCTGCTCGGTGTGCGCCCAGTGTAAGGCTCCTAGGCACCTGCCCAGAGGTAAGTTACACCCCTTACCTGTTACACAGCGGCCTTGGTCGCACCTGTCGGTGGATTTTCTAACTGATCTTCCACTCTCACAGGGTAATACCGCGATCCTGGTCGTTGTGGATCGTTTCTCAAGTCCTGTCATCTCCTCCCTCTGCCCGGTCTCCCTACAGCCCTGTTTACACACGTCTTCCGGCACTACAGGGTGCCTGAGGATATAGTGTCTGATCGGGGTCCCCAGTTCATGTCTAGGGTCTGGAAGGCGTTCATGGAACATCTGGGGGTCTCGATCAGCCTTACTTCAGGTTTTCACCCCGAGAGTAATGGGCAGGTGGAGAGAGTGAACCAGGATGTGGGTTGGTTTCTGCGGTCCTATTGCCAGGACCGGCCGGGGGAGTGGGCGGCGTTCGTGCCCTGGGTCGAGATGGCACAGAACTCACTCCACCACTCCTCCACTAACCTCTCTCCCTTCCAGTGCGTACTGGGGTCCCAGCCTGTTCTGGCACCTTGGCATCAGGATCTAACCGAGGTTCCTGTGGTGGACGACTTGTTCAGGCGAGCGGAGGAGACATGGGAAGCCGTCCGTGTCTTCCTTCAGCAGGCCGTGATGCACCAAAAGAAGAACGCAGATCGCCACCGCAGATCGCCACCGCAGATCGCCACCGGTGTTCGCACCGGGGGACCGGGTCTGGCTCTCAACCCGAAACCTGCCCCTCCGCCTGCCCTGCCGGAAGCTGGGTCCGCGGTTTGTGGGGCCTTTTAAAGTCCTGAGGAGAGTGAACGATGTTTATAATAGGTTACAGCTTCCACCCAATTACCGTATTAACCCCTCGTTCCATGCGTCTCTCCTCAGGCTGGTGGTGGCTGGCCCACTCCAGGATTCTGAGGTGCGGGAGTTTCCTCTGCCCCCTCTGGACATCGGGGGGGGGTCCCGGCATACTCCGATCGCTCCATACTGGATTTGAGGCGTCCGGCGAGGGGCCTTCAGTATCTCGTGGAGTGGGAGGGGTACGGTCCGGAGGAGAGGTGCTGGGTTCCGGTCGAGGATGTGTTGGACCCTTCAATGCTGCAGGAGTTCCACCGTCTTCGTCTGGATCCCCCTGCGCCTCGCCCTCCGGGTCATACCCGAGGCCGATGTCAATGCGCAGCTGGAGCCGCGCATCAAGGGGGGGGTACTGTCACGACTTCCGCTGCAGTCGGTCCCTTTCCTTGTTCGGGCAGCGTTCGGTGGTCGACGTCACTGACCTTCTAGCCATCGCCGATCCACTTTTCATTTTCCATTGGTTTTGTCTTGTCTTCCATCACACCTGGTTCCAATTACATCAATTACATGTTGTGTATTTAACCCTCTGTTTGCCCCCATGTCCTTGTCCGTAATTGTTTGTTGTAAGTGCTTGTGCTTGTTATGTTCTGGTGTGCGTCGGGTTATGTACCCATTTATTTATTGTACTGTATCCGGTGGGTATTGATTAATAAACTAAGCCGTTGGAAACACAGGTTTTGCTCTCCTGCATCTGACTTCTCTGCCGCCAGTACGCACCCCTTACAATATGGTTATTTTGCCCCTTGGTTATTGTTGTTACTGTTGTCCCGTTGACAATTTTGATCATAATTATTAATTATGTTAGTATTGTAAATCTCTAAAGTAAGATTTGACAATAAGAACATTATGAGAGAGAGAGAGAGAGAGAGAGAGAACTTACACAGGATTGCATACACGGGTGCAGCACACACACTTAAAGACACTCACCTCCCTGAGGAAAGAACTGGGAGTAGATTAACTTGAATGTCTCTTCATCCACCACACCACTAGGACATTCCTATTGAACAATCAACAGAATGTTAGAACACACAGAGATGGAGAGACAGAGAGACACCACTAGGGCATTCCTATTGAACAATCAACAGAATGTTAGAACACACAGAGATGGAGAGACAGAAAGACACCACTAGGACATTCCTATTGAACAATCAACAGAATGTTAGAACACACAGAGATGGAGAGACAGAAAGACACCACTAGGACATTCCTATTGAACAATCAACAGAAAGTTAGGACACACAGAGATGGAGAGACAGAAAGACACCACTAGGACATTCCTATTAAACAATCAACAGAAAGTTAGGACACACAGAGATGGAGAGACAGAAAGACACAACTAGGGCTTTCTTATTCAATAATCAACAGAAATAACACAAACATAAAAACAGAGAGAGAGAGCCTGTGTGTTAGAGAGGGAGAGACAGCGACACAGAAAGAGAAATTGAGAGAGGGGGTTCAGAAAGAGAGAGACAGAGACAGACAGAGATATAATGTGTTTGTGAGACAGAATGAGACAGTGAGAGAAATACTCCCAAGATAATATTTTTTCAAGAAAATATCTCAATCAATTCCCAACTTCTGTGCATTTACTAATGACATAAATATGAATTATTCTCGGGGAGGGAGAAACAGCAAATATTACAGCCAGACATGTATATGACTGCCATAGCCTGAGGGACATCCCATGACCACTAATTCCCTGAAGTATTTACATGGTATATAACTGACAGTAATACATAGTGGAACCATCATCCATGTAGCCTGAGGGACATCCCATGACCACTAGTTCCCTGAAGTATTTACATTGTATATAATTGACAGTAATACATAGTGGAACCATCATCCATGTAGCCTGAGGGTCATCCCATGACCACTAATTCCCTGAAGTATTTACATTGTATATAACTGACAGTAATACATAGTGGAACCATCATCCATGTACATGTTGTTTATTTACTAGCCATTATTTTTCTTTTTTATAATAATTTCATAATCTTATTTATTTATTTAATTAAATGTATCGACTGTAGATTCCACAAAACAACAGCAGTAGTGTTGTACCTGAATACATGATTCCACAGTACAACAGCAGTGGTGTTGTACCTGAATACATGATTCCACAGTACAACAGCAGTAGTGTTGTACCTGAATACATGATTCCACAATACAACAGTCTAGTGTTGTACCTGAATACATGATTCCACAATACAACAGCAGTCGTGTTGTACCTGAATACATGATTATATGTACTATTATTATTACTACTGAAATAAACTGTATTCATTATCCTCATTGCACTGTACTATTTTACTGAAATGCTGTACCACTATACTGCTTTGACAATACCTACAAATTGTATTTCATGTCAATAAAGCAATCTGAATTGGAATTGAATTGGAGCGAGAGCGAAAAAGAGAGAGAAAGAGAGATAGGGTTTTAAGGAGAGTGAGAGAGAGAGAGAGAGCGACAGACAGACAGACAGACAGACAGACAGACAGACAGTCCTCAGAGACAGACAGACAGACAGACAGACAGACAGACAGACAGACAGACAGACAGACAGACAGACAGACAGACAGACAGACAGACAGACAGACAGATAGTCCTCAGGGAGAGACGTACATTCTTGAAGCCCCTGTAGAGGATCTGTAGTTCTCTCCTGGTGAACTTAGTCTGTTGTAGTAGCTGGTCCAACCCCTCTGGTCTATAACACACTGTAGATAACTCCCCATCCTCCACTACACTGTCTGTAGGAGGGGGGGGGGGGGAGAGGGAGGGGAAGAGAGGCATGGTTGTTATGCTTAGTAACTACCCCCTATTGTGTGTGAGAAAGAGGAAGAGAGAAGAAGAAGTGAAAGAGATAAAGATAGAAGACAGTGATACTCAGTTCCTTGTTCCCAGTGGTGGAAAGTACTGCAGTTAAAATACTGTACTTTAAAGTACTACTTAAGTAACTTTTAGGGGTATCTGTACTCTACTTTACTATTGTTATTTTTGACAACTTTTACTTCACTACATTCTTACAGAAAATAATGTACTTTTTACTGCATACATTTTCCCTGACACCCCAAAGTACTCCTTACATTTTCCCTGACACCCAAAGTACTGGTTACATTTACCCTGACACCCAAAAGTACTGGTTACATTTTCACTGACACCCAAAAGTACTGGTTACATTTTCACTGACACCCAAAAGTACTGGTTACATTTTCCCTGACACCCAAAAGTACTGGTTACATTTTCCCTGACACCCAAAAGTACTGGTTACATTTTCCCTGACACCCAAAGTACTGTTTACATTTTCCCTGAAACCCAAAGTACTGGTTACATTTACCCTGACACCCAAAGTACTGGTTACATTTTCCCTGACACCCAAAGTACTGGTTACATTTTCCCTGACACCCAAAGTACTGGTTACATTTTCCCTGACACCCAAAGTACTCCTTACATTTTCCCTGACACCCAAAGTACTGGTTACATTTTCCCTGACACCCAAAAGTACTGGTTACATTTTCCCTGACACCCAAAGTACTGGTTACATTTTCCCTGACACCCAAAGTACTGGTTACATTTTCCCTGACACCCAAATGTACTGGTTACATTTTCCCTGACACCCAAAAGTATTGGTTACATTTTCCCTGACACCCAAAAGGACTGGTTACATTTTCCCTGACACCCAAAAGGACTGGTTACATTTTCCCTGACACCCAAAAGGACTGGTTACATTTTCCCTGACTTTATATGACACCAAATACATTTAGACTTTTACTCAAGTAGTATTTTACTGGGTTACTTTCACTTGAGTCATTTTCTATTAAGGGATCTTCACTTTTACTCAAGTATGACAATTGGTTACTTTTTCCACCACTGCAGGTAGCTAGCACTGCAGTTAGAGTAGTTTACTTTTTAACTTTTTTTATCAAGGAGAAGCATCAGAGAGAGATTTTGTTATATGTTTTCTTCTTTTTAGTTTACCTTTCACCTACTTAGCTAGCTAATTTAGCTAATTTAGCAACAACCTAACTCAAATAGAGAGGAATGCTATTTATGTTAGCTAGCTGGCTAAAGCTATCCAACACGGCAACTCGTCTGTGTAGCAGTTAGCGGTTAGCGGTTAGCTGTTAGCGGTTAGCTTCTTCCACCACTGCCTATTACACTTGTTTAGAAAGGGCTCGAAGGGGGCGGAGGAACGGAGGAAGGGGTGGGGATATGCAAACGAGCACTTGCTTTGACTGAGTGAGGGGGCGGTTCTGGAGCGACAGCAGGGCAGCAGCTTGAGGAACCTCTGTTTTATAGAATGGACTCAAATCACACATATGCATGCAAACACAGAAGTTGAAGTAGTCATTATTCCATCCTGATGCTATAGTTAGTTTGCTGATCTGGCTTTAGGTTATAGTCTCTTATCATAGGTGATATATATATATGAGAGAGAGTTTTATCAGTTAGTGGTCTCTAGTGTATAAAGTGTCACACATAGTGACATAAACTTGCGCTGACCCTCTATGTCTGGTAAACAGCATCAGGGTCCAGTGGTCTTTTAATGGAACATACAGTATATCAGTTTGTCACATGGCATTTTACCTACCCGTGTTTTAACTGTATGTGTCAGCCATGCATGCCCTTTCTCCATTTTGTTTTTATCACTCACTCACTCACTCACTCACTCACATATATATATACCAGTAACCAGTCGTGGTTGTCAGGTTTCGTCTACAGAGCGGAGGGTTCCGAGAAGAACAGCCATCTCCATGGTAACCTGACAGAGGTGTAAACACAGGAGCGTAAGTTCCTGTCTGCTTCCTTCTCACGGTTCAGTAGTTGTGTGTGTCACATGCGTTTTAGGTACCAGCGTTTTAAGTGTGTGTGTGTGTTATCACAGTTCCATCAGACACAACATGGTAGACTATGAAAAGAGCAGGCAGCATGCTATGTTGCTATTGTTTCTGTAGTTGTTGAAGGAGTCTTACTGAAAGATACATTCTGATTGGATTATGTAAATAATCAGAATCCTTCCACTGTATTTTGTAGATTTCTATTCTTTATTTCTTGTGATGTCATCATTCTCTATCTTCACACACGAGAGAATGGTTTGGTGATGTTGATTTATTCCATTCCCTTGTGTACCTTAATTGCTTTCAAACGGATTATTGAAGCTTAATGGAAGTTTAATTTTGAACACACTGAATTTAGTCATCTGACAGAATCTCTGAGTGGTGTGAGAACCAGGCTCTGACAGAATCTCTGAGTGGTGTTTTGACATTAGAACCAGGCTCTGACAGCATCTCTGAGTGGTGTCTTGGCATGAGAACCAGGTTCTGACAGAATCTCTGAGTGGTGTCTTGGCATTAAAACCAGGCTCTGACAGAATCTCTGAGTGGTGTCTTGACATTAGAACCAGGCTCTGACAGAATCTCTGAGTGGTGTCTTGACATTAGAACCAGGCTCTGACAGAATCTCTGAGTGGTGTCTTGACATTAGAACCAGGCTCTGACAGAATCTCTGAGTGGTGTTTTGACATTAGAACCAGGCTCTGACAGAATCTCTGAGTGGTGTCTTGGCATTAGAACCAGGCTCTGACAGAATCTCTGAGTGGTGTCTTGACATTAGAACCAGGCTCTGACAGAATCTCTGAGTGGTGTTTTGACATTAGAACCAGGCACTGACAGAATCTCTGAGTGGTGTCTTGGCATTAGAACCAGGCTCTGACAGAATCTCTGAGTGGTGTCTTGGCATTAGAACCAGGCTCTGACAGAATCTCTGAGTGGTGTCTTGGCATTAGAACCAGGCTCTGACAGAATCTCTGAGTGGTGTCTTGGCATTAGAACCAGGCTCTGACAGAATCTCTGAGTGGTGTTTTGACATTAGAACCAGGCTCTGACAGAATCTCTGAGTGGTGTCTTGACATTAGAACCCGGCTCTGACAGAATCTCTGAGTGGTGTCTTGGCATTAGAACCAGGCTCTGACAGAATCTCTGAGTGGTGTCTTGACATTAGAACCAGGCTCTGACAGAATCTCTGAGTGGTGTCTTGGCATTAGAACCAGGCTCTGACAGAATCTCTGAGTGGTGTCTTGACATCAGAACCAGGCTCTGACAGAATCTCTGAGTGGTGTTTTGACATTAGAACCAGGCTCTGACAGAATCTCTGAGTGGTGTCTTGGCATTAGAACCAGGCTCTGACAGAATCTCTGAGTGGTGTCTTGACATCAGAACCAGGCTCTGACAGAATCTCTGAGTGGTGTCCTTAATGGTACCTTATACCCTATATAGTGTCCTACGCTTGACCAGGTAGTGTACAATATTGGGAATAGGGTGCCATTTGTGACGCAGTTATAGTGACATATTATACATAATACATGACAAGCTGCTCATAAACCCAGTCCAACGCTATGATGCTTCACTCATAAGGGATTAATCAATACCATTCATCAATAATCAATCAATCAGATGTAGTTTGGAAAGTCAGGCCAGTCTGAATGGATCGTCATTTCATTCATTTAGTAAACTCTACAATTCACATTGCTTCCTATCTCACTCATCCTCATAGCATGTACACAACATGACCAAAAGTATGTGGACACCTGCCTGTCCAACATCTCATTCCAAAAACATGGGCATTAATATGGAGTTGGTCCCCCCTTTGCTGCTATAAAAGCCTCCACTCGTCTGGGAAAGCAGTTTGGAACTCGGTAGTGAGTGTTTCAACCGAGGACAGAGGATTTTTATGAGCTCTTCAGTAAGGCCATTCTACTGCCAGTGTTTGTCTATGGAGATTGCATGGCTGTGTGCTCGATTTTATACACCTGTCAGCAATGGGTGTGGCTGAAATAGCCGTATCCACTAATTTGAAGGGGTGTCCACATACTTTAGTATATACAGTGTATTGATATGGTAGTGACTATAATGGTACCTCTTCAGCATAATGTCACATCTCCTCTTTACCATTAACAAGTGTGTGGAAGGTCATTCACCTATTAACTTCAGCCAATGAGCATGGCACGCTAAGGCTATCCCACCCCGCTTTCTGATTAACCTATGGGCTCACTCGGGCAATAATCACGTCACTTTCCGTCAACCAATGGGCATAAATCTCAGGGAGCCTTAATATGTCAACTCATCCCTTGTCTCTCACTTGATGTTCTGCAGTCTTCCAATGACCTTCCACCTCCTCCCCACCAGCAGCATAACAACCTGAAGGCTAGTCATCAGAACCCCGTTCTCCAAGAGGGGGGGTTTCCGATGCCAGCTGCCCAGCATAGCCTGACCTGTCATCAGCATCTGGCTCTGAGGAGCATTCCTCTGAGAACAGACCTACCCCAAACTATTTAATAACATTCCATATTGTATTCTGTCTCTGTTGTCATTCAGTTAACCCAGTACTTGATTGAACTCTCTGATCTTCTAGAAGGATATCTCTTTGAGGCCTGCGGCAAGACCTTTCTACAAGGACACTTTCTACCCAACCACACAGCTACTCACCTATTCAAACGGTCTACAGTCACCATAGCGAGCAGTAGTGGGCCTATTTCTGTAGCTTGGACCTACTACCAGCCCGATTCAGACCAAGGAGCACCGTAACCATTCCAGGACCAGACAACAGCGTGTATATTTCAATGCCTTGGACAGCTACACAGGCCTCTGGCAGCAAGTCACAGAGAGAGCATTACAACAGCATGTGGACAGCTACACAGGCCTCTGGCAGCAAGTCACAGAGAGAACATTACAACAGCATGTGGACAGCTACACAGGCCTCTGGCAGCAAGTCACAGAGAGAATATTACAACAGCATGTGGACAGCTACACAGGCCTCTGGCAGCAAGTCACAGAGAGAACATTACAACAGCATGTGGACAGCTACACAGGCCTCTGGCAGCAAGTCACAGAGAGAACATTACAACAGCATGTGGACAGCTACACAGGCCTCTGGCAGCAAGTCACAGAGAGAACATTACAACAGCATGTGGCCAGCTACACAGGCCTCTGGCAGCAAGTCATAGAGAGAACATTACAACAGCATGTGGACAGCTACACAGTGCCAGCTAGTCACAGAGAGAACATTACAACAGCATGTGGACAGCTACACAGGCCTCTGGCAGCTAGTCACAGAGAGAACATTACAACAGCATGTGGACAGCTACACAGGCCTCTGGCAGCTAGTCACAGAGAGAACATTACAACAGCATGTGGACAGCTACACAGGCCTCTGGCAGCAAGCTTTTTGTTGCATGTTATTTTGGCATTAATACGTGTCACATATCAGTTTGCAAACAATGTAAAAAAAATAAATGAAGCATTGAGTTAATAAAGTCGCGTACAAACATGGTCTCTTTTTTGCAGCTCCAAAATGCAGGTGATTCAGCCTAGCTCAGTGCTTTCTGTGGTGGTGGGTCAGCCAGCGGAAAATACGGAGCGTAGGGGTTGGTAATGTTCTCTAGTTGTGCCGTGATTGGCTCAGTGTTCTGTCACTCATGGGAACACTAAGCCACTGTAAAATCTATGGGTGCTGCCATAGAGTTACATCAGAAGTGCCCATTCAAGAAGGCTCAAGGTCATAGGCCACAGACAAAATGAAGTCAAATCACGTTATATATACTGTAGCTTTGGTGGACTGATCATGTCAACATCATACTTTCAAAATCTTAGCTAGCAAGCTAGACAAGCAGTCATCATCATGCATCAAGTCGGCAATCTACTTGCAAATCCTTTTCAATCCTTTACATATGAAGAGAAATTATAGATAAAACATATCGGTGCTCATCGGCCGTTGGACATGAACATTACACAACAAGTTGGAAATCTCTGACCCTCCTGACCACCCTGACAACCCTGACCACCCTGACAACCCTGACAACGCTGACAACCCTGACCATCCTGACCACCCTGACCATCCTGACCACCCTGACCACCCTGACAACCCTGACCATCCTGACCATCCTGACAACCCTGACAACCCTTACAACCCTGACAACCCTGACAATCCTGACCACCCTGACCACCCTGACAATCCTGACAATCCTGGCCACCCTGACCACCCTGACAACCCTGACCACCCTGTCCACCCTAACCATCCTGACCACCCTGACTACCCTGACAATCCTGACCACCCTGCCCACCCTGACCATCCTGACCACCCTGACAACCCTGACCACCACGCACTGTCCGGATTTGACAGAGGAGGAAGAAGAACAGAATCATGAATATGATGACTGAAGAAGAGGAAGAGAGACAGTGTTCCTAAGAGAACAGGAGGCTTGGATAAAATGGTGGTGTTGGGGGGTCTCACCCTTTATGTAGGAACACAGACAGCTGATGTGTTGTGCACTGAAGTCCACAAGCAAAGGGAAAAGGTGAGAGGAGTAGAGTGCATAGATGGGAGAAGGAGTTCTACAGCGGGCAAAGTGATCCTTCTCTTTCTATGTGGCTGCTTTGAAAGTGAACTGTGTTTGTGTGTGATCAGGGGTGTATTCATTCCGCCAATTCTGTATAAAAAGATTTCTTAAACAGAATCAAATGAAACAGGGATAAACATACCTGAATTTGTCCAATAGAATCTCTCGTTTGCAAATGTTGGACTAATGATTACACCCTTTATCCGCTAGATGCAGGCCAGAGTGTGCAAGGCAGTATTGAATGTGTCACTGTCTGTCACCTTGATTACTCCAAATTTTATCTCGACCTGTGCACCTACGTTGTAAACTTTAATTCATAGGCTAGGTTGTAGCAACCTCATGATGGCTATAGGGAACATTAGAGTATCATGACATGTAGTAGCCTAAACCTATTGATGTTGCATTGAACTGGGTGAATAGAATGTGAATGACAGTCATCCAATGTGCTGTGATAGGCCATGCCCCATGAAAATAAAATTGTCCTCCCTCATCTGATGTGAATATTGCTGTGTGGGTGTGTTTGTGTGTGTGTGTCTGGCTGTGTGTCTGTCACTCCATCTCTCCTCTCTGCACTACCAGACCCCACCACAGGGGTCATAGTATAGACAGACTGCACTATATCAGACCCCACCACAGGGGTCATAGTATAGACAGGCTGCACTATATCAGACCCCACCACAGGGGGCACAGCCATTGACTTTAGAGGAGTTAGACTTTTTATTTAATAAAAAAAAAGTTACAATAAATAAATACATATTGTACATCTAACATTGATTTATTGTGAGGTTTCACTACAATGTTTCACCAAAGATAGTAAAGTAGAACTATTCTCTGGTTTTAATAATGAGTGAACATTTTCCTCTTCCTTCTCCTGTGGTGGACCTCTCCTCCCCTCAGGACTCCAATGGTGGACCTCTCCTCCCCTCAGGAATCCAGTGGTGGACCACTCCTCCCCTCAGGAATCCAGTGGTGGACCTCTCCTCCCCTCAGGATTCCAGTGGTGGACCACTCCTCCCCTCGGGACTCCAGTGATGGACCTCTCCTCCCCTCGGGACTCCAGTGGTGGACCTCTCCTCCCCTCGGGACTCCAGTGGTGGACCACTCCTCCCCTCGGGACTCCAGTGATGGACCTCTCCTCCCCTCGGGACTCCAGTGGTGGACCTCTCCTCCCCTCGGGACTCCAGTGGTGGACCTCTCCTCCCCTCGGGACTCCAGTGGTGGACCTCTCCTCCCCTCGGGACTCCAGTGGTGGACCTCTCCTCCCCTCGGGACTCCAGTGGTGGACGTCTCCTCCCCTCGGGACTCCAGTGGTGGACCTCTCATCCCCTCAGGACTCCAGTGGGTGAGTATGTATGTTTAACTCTGGGTATCATACATGGGTTGTTAATGTGACACTAGACCATGCTAGCCCACTGAGCTAAAGTCATTAGCATTAGCTCCAGGAGCTAACATGAATCTCCAGGTCTAAGACAAGGTTATCTCATCATTACAGAAAAACTTTGTTCACTGAAATCACACCCAGTCTGTTGTTTGGTTTTTCCACATCCAAATAATACATCATGTAATGTGAGTATACATCTCTACAGTTATAGGTTCTATAGACTGACCCAAATAGCACACTATTGCTATATTCCTATTCCCTATTGCCCTGTTCAAAAGTAGTGCACTATGTAGGGAATAGTATGCCGTTTAGGGATCATTAATAATGTTAGGTTGTGATAATGTTGCTATAATGGATGTGTTTTGACCGTGGTCCCCTTCCTCCCTTCTACATTCTGTACTGTACAGTGGGGGAAAAAAGTATTTGATCCCCTGCTGATTTTGTACGTTTGCCCACTTACAAAGAAATGATCAGTCTATAATTTGAATGGTAGGTTTATATGAACAGTGAGAGACAGAATAACAACAAAAAAATCCAGAAAAACGCATGTCAAAAATGTTATAAAATGATTTGCATTTTATATCTTGCATGGAGCCCCAGGCAGAAGGATATTGACAGTTCTTTTGTGTTTCTTCCATTTGCGAATAATCGCACCAAAAGTTGTCACCTTCTCACCAAGCTGCTTGGCGATAGTCTTGTAGCCCATTCCAGCCTTGTGTAGGTCTACAATCTTGTCCCTGACATCGTTGGAGAGCTGTTTGGTCTTGACCATGGTGGAGAGTTTGGAATCTAATTGATTGATTGCATCTGTGGACAGTTGTCTTTTTTTACAGGTAACAAGCTCCCTATCTCAGCTCGTTACCTGTATAAAAGACACCTGGGAGCCAGAAATCTTTCTGATTGAGAGGGGGTCAAATACTTATTTCCCTCATTAAAATGCAAATCATTTTATAACATGTTTGACATGCGTTTTTCTCGATATTTTTGTTGTTATTCTGTTTCTCACTGTTCAAATAAACCTAACATTAAAATTATAGACTGATAATTTCTTTGTCAGTGGGCAAAAATACAAAATCAGCAGTGGATCAAATACTTTTTTCCCCCACTGTAGGTGAGTGGAGATAGAGAGTATCAGATTACTACATTCTAATTCTACATTCTATACTGTAGTTGTGGGGAGAGTATCAGAATTCTACATGAGAGATTATATGCCTTTGTCAACTTCAAGAATGCCAACATGGCCACTTGCACCTTGGAGAGGTAAAGGTGAGAGGTGGGATGCAGCTAAATGCTGTCAAATGCTTTCAACTATGTGAGTTGTGCTCTCAATTATTTAGCTTGAACTTTAGGAGTTTGCACTTTTGGGACTATGCTATTTGGTCCCATTTTACTTTTTGGGCCATGCTGTTGTTTCCATTGCAATTGTGGGACTATGAAATTGGTTCCGTTGTATGTTTAGGACTATGCTATTGGTTCTATTGTACTTTTGGGACCATGCTATTGGTTCCATTGTACTTTTAGGACACTATTTATTTAACCTTTATTTAACCAGGCAAGTCAATTAACGACAAATTATTATTTACAATGGTGGCCTGACAAGATGCAAAAGGCCTCCTGTGGGGACGGGGAATAAAAAAAAGAAGTATGACTAAACGAACAACACAGACAGAGGACCCTGGCAACAGCACAAATACAACAGCAAAGAAATGGTGGTTGTGTGTGTGTTTGTATGTTGTGTGAAGGCTTGTGTGATATAAAACAACAGGCTTCCTTACATAAGGCAATGCAAACTAGTGACATGGGGTGACAACTAGAAACAGCTACATGTCTCAACAACCTGTTCACATATTTGTCCTTTGAACTCCTCCAGACACCAGGTCCTGGAGTTTTAGGTCGGCTTGGAGGGAATTCAAGATCAGGTGCTGAGTAATGAAAGGACTTTTTCCATGTTTGGTTCTAATTTTCGGTACTGTTAGCATAAAACAAGATTGAGATCTGAGTATTTATGTGTTCTCATTTCCTGCTAGAAGAGAGGATATATAGCATGGCAGTTTTCCATAAATGGTCTTCTGAATAAGAATGTACCAGTGTTTGAGCCTGCGTGTTTCTACTGATGTCCACCTGACAGCAGTGTAGAGATCCCAATGGTGAGTTAGACGTCTCTGCATGATACACAGAGTCAAGAGCCTTCAGTGTAGAGCTTGAGTCTTGCACATAAATAGTATCACCACAGAGAGAAAAGTACAGTGATTCAACTCCTTTCTGGCGGCAAATGAAAAACAAGCCTGTAATAAAACCCAATACAATGTTATTGGTTTCGTTGTACTTTTGGGACAATGCTATTGGTTCAATTGTATGTTTTTGGACTGCGCCTGCAGTTTGTCCACCTGTCCAGGGGGGGGGGGGGAGCTGGAGAGCACCAGGCTGGTGATCAGGTACCCAGACAACTAGACTTAGAGAACCCCTACCTCTCCTCAGTGGACCAACTCTATAGGCCTCAACACCTCCTCATTCTCCCAGTACACCTCCACAGGGTACGGACATCCGTCTGTCTGTCAAAACATCATTATGAGATATTCTAAGGTGTTACCAATCAACTCATATAAACTTATGAAATGTACAAAGTGATGGAAGGAGGAAGCCGGAGCACAGATTTGTGCTCCGTTTGTAGTCCTCTGGCACAGACCACAGATCCCAGACAGAACACTAGACATATATAATGAGTGTGTGAAGTGTCAATCAAAGTGAAGAAGAGTGCACCTTTGATTTCCTTCCCCCTCTCCCTCGGCCTGAGCTGTGAAACATGGAAATTACATCATCATTAGAACCTTGATGGGATCTTTGCCCAGTGAGCCGCCTCTATGATGACCATGTTGTAGACACTAAAGGGGCTGACATCTGTTATCATGTGTTTTACTGTGTATGTAAACCCAGTAAAAAAAGAAACGTCCTCTCACTGTCAACTGCGTTTATTTTAAGCAAACTTAACATGTGTAAATATTTGTACGGACATAACAATATTCAACAACGGAGACAAACTGAACAAGTTCCACAGGCATGTGACTAACAGAAATTGAATAATGTGTCCCTGAACAAAGGGGGGGTCAAAATCAAAAGTAGCAGTCAGTATCTGGTGTGGCCACCAGCTGCATTAAGTACTGCAGTGCATCTCCTCCTCATGGATTGCACCAGATTTGCCAATTCTTGCTGTGAGATGTAACCCCACTCTTCCACCAAGGCACCTGCAAGTTCCCGGAAATTTCTGCTGGGAACGGCCCTAGCCCTCACCCTCCGATCCAAAAGGTCCCAGACGTGCTCAATGGGATTGAGAACCGGGCTCTTCTCTGGCCATGGCAGAACACTGACTTTCCTGTCTTGCAGGAAATCACGCACAGAATGAGCAGTATGGTTGGTTGGTGGCATTGTCATGCTGGAGGGTCATGTCAGGATGAGCCTGCAGGAAGGGTACCACATGAGGGAGGAGGATGTCTTCCCTGTAACGCACAGCTTTGATATTGCCTGCAATGACAGTAAGCTCAGTCCGATGATGCTGTGACACACCGCCCCAGACCATGACGGACCCTCCACCTCCAAATCGATCCTGCTCCAGAGTACAGGTGTAATGCTCATTCCTTCGACGACAAATGCAAATCCGACCATCACCCCTGGTGAGACAAAACCGCGACTCGTCAGTAAAGAGCACGTCCTGTCTGGCCCAGTTATGGTGGATTTGTGCTCATAGGCGACGTTGTTGCCGGAGATGTCTGGTGAGGACCTGCCTTACAACAGGCCTACAAGCCTTCAGTCCAGCTTCTCTCAGCCTATTGCGGACAGTCTGAGCACTGATAGAGGGATTGTGTGTTCCTGGTGTAACTCGGGCAGTTGTTGTTGCCATCCTGTACCTGTCCCGCAGGTGTGATGTTCAGATGTTCCGATGCTGTGCAGGTGTTGTTACACGTGGTCTGCCACTCCACTGTGAGAATGATCAGCTGTCTGTCCTGTCTCTCTGTAGCGCTGTCTTAGGCATCTCACAGTACAGACTTATTGCCCTGGCCACATCTGCAGTCCTCATGCCTCCTTGCAGCATGCCTAAGGCACGTTCACGCAGATGAGCAGGGACCCTGGGCATCTTTCTTTTGGTGTTTTTCACAGCCAGTAGAAAGGCCTCTTTAGTGTCCTAAGTTTTCATAAAGGTGACCTTAGTTGCCTACCGGCTGTAAGCTGTTAGTGTCTTAACGACCGTTCAACAGGTGCATGTTCATTAATTGTTTATGGTTCATTGAACAAGCATTGGAAACAGTGTTTAAACCCTTTACAATGAAGATCTGTGAAGTTATTTGGATTTTTACAAATTATCTTTGAAAGACTGGGTCCTGAAAAAGGGCAGTTTCTTTTTTTGCTGAGTTTATGTGTGGTCATGTGACTGGACATGTGACCTGAATGTGTGACCTGAATGCGTGACCCCTTGTGATGTCACTGTGAGACTCACTGCCAGCCTGATGCCATAGGGTGCCTAGTAATTGCCCCTACAGGGGATAAATAAATGCTTTTATTTAATTGAATTACTTTTGAATATATATTGCAGTCATCTTCCTGCTCTCACAAACATTAGTCCTTCTCCTTTTTTACCTAAAGGGGTACTGTAATTCAAAATCAAATATCTAAATGATCCATGGTATGACCACCTTAAAACAATTCCATATGTCAGCTAGTAGAACCCCCCAAACGGCTTAGACTTTTAGACGTTCTGCATCCTAGTGTCAGAGGGATCAATGTCCAGCACCCAAACACACAATTAAAATCAAATTATATTACTCACATGCGCCAAATACAACAGGTTTAGGTAGACATTACTCTAAAATGGGAAATGAAAAGCCCTTAACTAAAAATGCAGTTGTTTTTATGCAAGAAAATAATACAAAATGCTATAAAAAAAAGATCAGACAATAAAATAACAATAATGAAGCAGCAATAAAGATTATTCATTGTCATTTAAAAGAAACACGCGTCACTCAGACACAATGAGACACAATAATCCCAGACAGACTTAGCTATATGCATGTCAGGGTTCACTTTGGGTCCATTGTTCTGAAGATCAGTGAGCTGAACACATCTCTTTCACACAAGCGCACAAGAAATTCAGAGCAGCTTGCCTTGGCCTTGGCAAAATGACAGCTCACTGTTGTCTGTTGTTTCTAGCTAGCTAATGTTGATAGCTAAATGTTAGCTTGTGAGCTAGCTAGTTAGCCAAGTATGGGGTCTTGCTGTAATTCAGCGGCAGCACTTCGTACTGTTCACAATCCAGTCCATTCAGAGTAGCTGTGTGATGCACAAAAATGCTTGTTTATCGCTGAATAACAGCAGCTTCATGTAGCTAACAAGCTAGCTGAGACCATTAGTTTGCTCAATTCAAACACCAGTTCAACATAAGTCCAAATAACACAGTATTTTTAAGTGCGTGACTGTTTTATTCTATATATATTTTTGACATTTCCTACATTCTATTTTGTATATTTTTATCGGACTAGCAGGGACATATGAAGCCTGGAAGCTGCAGTAATGTTGAGATGTCAGTAGGGAGGGCTCTAGTCTAGAACACTGGAATCAAAGATACTCCCCTTTCATCTGTTCTGGAACCTTCAGTACAAGCTGATGTGGAGTGATGGCAATGGGTCACATTTTGTCTCTTATAAAACATGTAGGCCCACTCCTCAAATAAAGAAATGCAACTACAGTATGCTGACTTTAGACCATTTTCTATTTAGATACAGTAACATCCCTTATGTGACATGCTGTTGCTGCATGTTAATGACCTGACTAGGCTACTTTTAAAACGTATCAACCACAGAACTCACACTTAGGCTACGTCTGCTTCTACTAATACTTACAGTAGACTACTTCTTGTTTCCACGCAGTGACAGTAAGTTGACTAACTATTCAAGACCTCTCCCCTTCACTTCACTCTGTAAGTACTCTTGACGATATCTTGGAATATAGTTTTTGTTTTGATGTTTTTAGCCATACATCACATGACTTACTGTATCTTTGTACTTGTTGGTTTATATTGAACTGTGTTTTGGTTGTTACATCAGGTCCTGTATCATAAAGTGTCTCAGACGATCCATATAATTATGATCTAAAAGGCTAAACTGATCCCAGATCAGCACTCCAACTCTGAGACACTTTGTGAATACTGATCCTGGACTGTGGTTTCATGTGTTTAGTTCAGTTTATTCAATTGCATGTTTAAAACATGATCAGTAGAGTATACCAGTAATACCCAGATCTCCATTCAATAGGGTCATGTTCACTGTCAAAGTATAACAGGGTCAAGTACAACTGTGTGTGTGTGTGTGTGTGTGTGTGTGTGTGTGTGTGTGTGTGTGTGATGTGTCTGTTTCTCTGTGTGTGTGTAAATGCATTTTTACATGTTAATCTGATTGTGGGATATACAGTGTCATGACGTTGGCCAGTGGGTAACGTTTATGACCCCCCCCCCCCCCCCCCCCAATAAATACCTTTCTCCCTTCCCTCTCTCTCTGACTCTACTGAGAGAGAGAGGGCTACCCCTTCCCGTTCTTATCCCGTTAACGGGATAGATTTTGACAACAGCCAGTGGAAAATCAGAGCGCCAAATTCAAAACAGCTAAAATCTCATAATTCAATTTTCTCAAACAATCAACTATTTTACACCATTTTAAAAATAAACTTCTCGTAAATCCAACCACATTGTCAGATTTCAAAAAGGCTTTACGGCGAAAGCATAAAATTAGATTATGTTAGGAGAGTACATTGACAAAAATAATCATACAGCCATATTCCAAGCAACTAGATGCATCACAAAAACCCAAAACACAGCTAAATGATGCACTAACCTTTGACGATCTCCATCAGATGACACTCCTAGGATATTATGTTACACAATACATGTATGTTTTGCTCGATAAAGTTCATATTTATATCCAAAAACAGCATTTTACATTGGCGCGTAATGTTGAGGAATGTTTTCCCTCCAAACCTCCGGTGAATCAGCACAATGAGCACACATATTACAGAAATACTCATCAAAATGTTTGATCAATATAGAAGTGTTATGCACAGAATTATAGATACACTTCTCGTAAATGTAATCGCTTTGTCAGATTTCAAAAAAGGTTCACGGCGAAAGCACAATTTGCAATAATCTGAGTACAGCCCAGATGACACTAACAATTAGCAAACAGAAACCCGCCATCTTGGAATCAATAAAACGAAGAAATTACATTATAAAAATTCACTTACCTTTGATTATCTTCATCAGAAGACACTCCCAGGAACCCCAGCTCCACAATAAATGTTCGATAAAGTTCATATTTATGTCCAAATACATTAATTTTGTTTGCGCGTTAGGTTCACTATCCAAATCCACGACGCGCATGCTTACTTAGTCCAGACGAAAAGTCAAAAAAGTTATACTACAGTTTGTAGAAACATGTCAAACGATGTATAGAATCAATCTTTAGGTTGCTTTTATCATATATCTTGAATAAAATTCCAACCGGACCTATACGTTCTCTTTAGCAGAGAATATGAACTCAGCTCGCTCCCAAGTCATTGCGCGTGACTTAGCCCATGCCTTATAATGGGACACCTACTTCCTTGTGCTGTAATTCCCATCAAATTCACCATAGAATCTTCAAACACTGTTCTAAAGACTGCTGACATCTAGTAGAATCTTTAGGAAGTGCAAAATGAAACCTAAGACACTGTATACAGTCAAGGCAATATCTTGAAAAAACTACAACCTCAGACTTTCCACTTTCTGCTTGGAATTTTCTCAGGTTTTTACCTGCCAAACAGTTTTAGAAACTTCAGAGTGTTTTCTATCCAAATCTACTAATAATAGGCATATTCTAGTTTCTGGGCCAGAGTAGTAACCTGTTAAAATTGGGTACGTTTTTCATCCGGCCGTGAAAATACTGCCCCCTAGCCCCAAGAGGTTTTAACATGAGAAACAGTGATGGTGGGTTGTGTTTAGGAGTAGTACTAACATGAGACATAGTGATGGTGGGTTGTGTTTAGGAGTAGTATTAACATGAGACACAGTGATGGTGGGTTGTGTTTAGGAGTAGTATTAACATGAGACACAGTGATGGTGGGTTGTGTTTAGGAGTAGTATTAACATGAGACACAGTGATGGTGGGTTGTGTTTAGGAGTAGTATTAACATGACACAGTGATGGTGGGTTGTGTTTAGGAGTAGTATTAACATGAGACACAGTGAAGGTGGGTTGTGTTTAGGAATAGTATTAACATGAGACACAGTGATGGTGGGTTGTGTTTAGGAGTAGTATTAACATGAGACACAGTGATGGTGGGTTGTGTTTAATTAAGAGTAGTATTAACATGACACCGGGATGGTGAATTGTGTTTAGGAGTAGTATTAACATGAGACACAGTGATGGTGGGTTGTGTTTAGGAGTAGTATTAACATGAGACACAGTGATGGTGGGTTGTGTTTAGGAGTAGTATTAGCATGAGACACAGTGATGGTGGGTTGTGTTTAGGAGTAGTATTAACATGAGACACAGTGATGGTGGATTGTATTTAGGAGTAGTGTTAACATGAGACACAGTGATGGTGGGTTGTGTTTAGGAGTAGTATTAACATGAGACACAGTGATGGTGGGTTGTGTTTAGGAGTAATATTAACATGAGACACAGTGATGGTGGGTTGTGTTTAATTAAGAGTAGTATTAACATGACACCGTGATGGTGAATTGTGTTTAGGAGTAATATTAACATGAGACACAGTGATGGTGGGTTGTGGTTTCGTTGGTTTAGAAGCATACACTCAGTGTCACTTCCCTGTTCTACTTTCCTGTCTGTCCTCTCACAGACCTCCTGAATCATATCAGAAATCTATATTTGCACATTAGACTATACAGAATATGGTCCTCTGTAGCTCAGTTGGTAGAACATGGCACCTGCAATGAAGTGGGTTTGGTTCCTGGGACCACCCATATGTAAAATATATGCACACGACTGCATATTGCTTTGGGTAGTTGAGTCTTCTAAGTGGTATTATTTATGGACAGCAGACTACAATAGACTACACAGTCAATACAGCAGGCTGTGGTGATGTTCATTGATGCCTCTAATAGATAAAGCTACTACCAGTACTGCACAACAGAGGAGACTGGTATATTTATTTTATTTTAATTTAACCTTTATTTAACTAGGCAAGTCAGTTAAGAACAAATTCTTATTTTCAATGTCGGCCTAGGAACAGTGGGTTAACAGCCTTGTATAAAGGAGGATGGACTCATTATATTGGCTGGAATGACAGGAACACCATTCATTTTATTCCCATTACTTCCCAAATGAATGAGGACATCATGAGGACTGGAGGCTGCAGTAATATTGAGATGCCAGTAGGTAGACCTCTAGTCTAGAACACTGGAACCTTCTGTACCACTTTGATGCAGCTGATGAGGAGTGATGGTCATGGGTGTATAAATTAAATGGGTTCTAATTGGTGGACATCATGGAACTTTGACCTGTATATACAGAACTCAGAAGGGCAAGGCAACACATTAAAATGTTAACGTGTAAAAATGTGAAATGTAAAAATGTTATAAATAGTATAGACAACACATTGTTGACATGGTTCTGTATATTGTATAAAGATCACATTGGAAATGGGACACATATTGTTTATTAAAGAAATATAGGCCCAGATTTGTCTTTTTCACAATTTCTGTTAAAATACAGTAACAGCCCTTTTCTGACGTGCTGGTGTGGTCGTTGTGCATGTTAATGTCTTAATTAAACATAAAGGACAGTTCTGCATTAGCAACTTGCATTCTGACTGCTTTTATAATGTTTCAACACTTACTTCTTGTTTTCACTCACTACCAGTCACTTGTCTCACTGCACAAGACCTCTCCACTTCACTTCACTCTGTAAGTACTCTTGATAATATCTTGAAATATAGTTTTTGGTTATTTGTTTTTAGTCATAAGTCATATACTTGAGGGTAATGTATCATTTACTTCTTGTTATGTTTTGAGCTGTGTTTTGGTTGTTACATCAGGGCCAGTATTCATAAAGTGTCTCCCCCGGTGTGGGTGTGTGTGAATGACACAGTGGATTTATCTGAGGGCCCTTCAGGACCAGACTGATAGGGAGTAGTGTTGACATCTATACTGTGTAGGATGTGTGTTTTAACTTTTCTACATCCATAACAACCAGCTCTCTAGACTTTGATACAGACTCCATGGGCCTTATGGGCCTTCACTACAGATGCACTGTGTGTTTGTGTGTGTGTGTGTGTGTGTGTGTGTGTGTGTGTGTGTGTGTGTGTGTGTGTGTGTGTGTGTGTGTGTGTGTGTGTGTGTGTGTGAGAGAGTCACTTGCTTTTTATCCTCACAGCTTGGGGATAGGAGCTATCATTGAACCTGGTGGTCAGTCTTTAGGCTGCTGTACAGCTTGATGGACCATAGAGGATTGAACATTTATTCTCCTATATTTGGGGTTCTGAGAATAAAACAGCTTCAGAACAATCAATGTAGAAATATGTGTTTACAGTTCTACACATCTGTTCAATAAGTTATTGTTGTTGTTGATAATGATGATGATGACTATGTAGTTATTCACCAGCTATAGATTGAGTTGTTGTTTATGTTTCTAAGACTGCAGGGTGGGAGATGCAACAATGGCCTTGAGAACAGCAGGAAGTGTGTTGGTTGTCTTTCTCTGGTCTGTAGCAGGTATGGTCCCATAACTGTTTTTTCAATTTACAAACATGTCTAAATGGTTAAGAGTCATTATGTTATTCTGTTGTTCTGTTTGGTGTATCTACGTCACTTTATATAGTTGTCTTTCACTGCTCATTGAGCCATGCTTATCATGCTTATTTTCCATTCACACCCAACTCAGTAACTATGGAAACAAAATGTGGACCAACATTACTGTCAGTGAGAGCCATTTTTGCTAAATTTCCATTTAATAAATGTTGTGTTGTGTGACTTTGTTTCAGTTGTACTGGGGCAGTATGGCTGGAGTGTGACTTACACCACTCAGAGTATCTGTGCCTTGAAGGGGTCAACAGTGAAGCTGTCCTGCTCTTTCAGATATCCCAGAGGTCATAAAGTCACATCAACCTTCTGGTTCACTAAAATGGAGACTGAAGATATAGGTCTGGACCCAGAATATGCAGGTCATGTGGAGTATCGTGGGGATAAGAAGAAAGACTGTACCCTGAGAATCACAGACCTGAGAGAGAGAGACTCAGCTACGTACAGGTTCAGATTATTAACAGATCAGGAAGGAGGGACATATACTGGAAAACTTGGAGTGACTTTGTCTGTCACAGGTAAAGTAAAAAAGTGCTATTATGTTAATTTCCAATTAGTTCTGAAAAATTGCCTTGGTTTGTATTTATGTCTGTTTAACATAGTATTTCATAGTATTTCTATTTCAGTCAGTGATAAAAGGATTTACAGTGATATTCTTTTTTCTCCAGGTCTTCAGGTGAAGGTGACTGGTGGACATCAGGATAAGATACTAACCTGTATCACCACCTGTACTCTGACTGGTAACCCCACCTACATCTGGTACAAGAACGGACAACATCTAGATGAAAGCACCTCCCCCCAGTACAAAGACCCAGTCTCCAGTAACTATGAAGACAGTTACTCCTGTGCTGTAAAAGGCCATGAGGATCTCCACTCTCCTGCAGTGTGTGAGTGTGAATTTAATACATTATACTGTGTTGGTTTCACTTTGTCATTTGAGAACTTTTAGCATTTCCAGAAAGAACTGAGAATACAATCCAGTTGATCTCTTGTTATGTCACTGTGTTTCAGGTGTTCAGGGTCAGAGCTGCAACAGAGTGACTTACACCAAGAGGAGAATCTGTGTCTTGAAGGGGTCAACAGTGGACATATCCTGTACTTATGTTGGTTATTATTCCACCACATCAACGTTCTGGTTTAGAAATGATAAGTCGACCCCTGAAGACCTAACCACAGACCCAGGGTATACAGGTCGTGTGAAGTACACTGGAACATACGAAGATCCCTTCACCCTGAGAATCACAGACCTGAGAGAGGAGGACTCAGCTGAGTATCGCTTCACTTTTAAAACATACAACTTTGAATGGGGTCATAGTTTCCCAGGAACAACTCTGTCTGTCACAGGTAATACTACACTGTATGAAACAACTGTATATCATATTGAATTACAGGAGAAAATAAATGAACCATCCTGTTAACACAGAGGTGTATGTGGTTTTATACATATTGTTTCAGGTCTGCAGGTGAAGGTGACTCCTGCTGCAGAGGGACAGAAGACACTGACCTGTATCACCACCTGTCCTCTGACTGACAACCCCACCTACATCTGGTATAAGAACGGACAACGTCTAGATGAGCCCACTTCCCAACAACACTCTAGTAATACCCTAGTAGTCTTGGGTCATTCTGTGGACAGTTACTCCTGTACTGTAAAACACCATGAGGACTTCCACTCTCCTGCAGTGTGTGAGTATGAATTAAACTAGTATTCTACTTAGCAAGTATCAATAATTTAATATCAATGAGAAGGGTATTACTGCTTTATCTATCAATATTCATCATTACATAGAAATTACAGACAATGTCAAAGATGTATGCATGTCTATAGTTAGAATGTTCAGTACCTCAAACACTTGAAGAATAGTTTAGTAGACACTCCGGTCCTAAAGTATCTCCAAATGTGTTCTTGTTCATGTTTTTTGTAAGTGATAGTCCTCTGAATTTAGATATAATTTATTTTACACATGACGTCATTTGAGGTAGTATACTATAGTCCTAACCCTCTGACAAATTTCGTTTTACTAGATGCTCCAAAGAACACCTCAGTGTCAGTCAGTCCCTCTGGTGAAATAGTGGAAGGCAGTTCAGTGACTCTGACCTGCAGCAGTGATGCAAACCCACCTGTGGACAAATACACCTGGTACAAGAAGAACGTAGCCTCACCAAAAACATCAGGACAGAGTTACAGCATCACTAACATCAGCTCTGAGGACAGAAGAGAATACTACTGTGAGGCCCAGAATGGAAGAGGATCTATGAACTCTACAGCTCTGATGATCATTGTAGCAGGTAAAGTTACATCTTCAATACTTCAAAACAGAATGGTGTTCAATAAGCAATTATGTTTTAAGGTAATCTTCTTCTAGTTTGCCTTGGTACATGTTTGTTTACAACTATACATACATGCTTAAAGGCTTATATATATATATGTATTGTATTGCATTAATGTCCTGTATTGCCGTATATTCATTTTCAGTTTATAATAATATGCACTCATGTCATCTAAGGTGAATGCACCAATTTGTAAGTTGCTCTGGATAAGAGCGTCTGCTAAATGACGTAAATGTAAATGTAAATCTATATTCTATTATAGTGAAACAGACTTCAGTTATGACTGCAGCTGTAGGAATCATAGTGATTGTTCTGGTTCTCATCCTCTGTCTCTCTGGACTCATGTGGTTCAGGTGAGTTAAAATGCATATTTTTATGATTGTTAGCACTCTGATTTGTTATTTACTCTTTTCATTCGTTTGTTAATTAATGAATTAATGTTCAAAATTTTATTTGTAAAATGTCAACTTCCACTAGAGGTCAGTAGACAGCAGAAATCACTCTGTTCCTCTTTACAGGAGATCCACAGGTGGAAGTGATGCCACAGCAGACACACAGGTTATTCCATCAGTTACACCAGGGTTTCCCAAAATCGGTCCTGTGGCCCCCCTCTCTTTTGGGTGCACGTTTTGTTTTTTGCCCTAGCACTACACAGCTGATTCAATAAACCAATTCATCATCAAGCTTTGATTATTTGATTAAACTGTGTGGTGTTAGGGCAATAACCAAAACGTGCACCCAGAGGGGACCCAACCACCTTCACACCTGCCGCAATTAATTTACTGTGTCACGACAGTCTCTTTCATAGTATTTTAATTGTTACCCCTCTCTCTCTCTCTCTCTCTCTCTCTCTCTCTCTCTCTCTCTCCACAGAGTGTCCGTCCTGACTGTAACAGTGACATATACACAGCTCTGAACATGAAGACCAGGTCACCAGAGTATGACACCCTGGCAGTAAGTCTCTTATAGTTCATTTTGACTGTTTGTGTGTGTGTGTGTGTGTGTGTGTGTGTGTGTGTGTGTGTGTGTGTGTGTGTGTGTGTGTGTGTGTGTGTGTGTGTGTGTGTGTGTGTGTGTCCAAAGAGGGAATACTAAATCAGAATGTCTTCTTTCAGAATGTGAGGGGACTCTCCCACTGAAGACAATCCCCACAGAACCTGGACTGAAGAGCTACAGTTCCAAGCTAAAGCTAGGCCTCACTCCTCTATTCTCTTGCTATCATATCTATTATGTTTTCCAGACCATGAACTTAAGCTTTTGAGTTAATGCAGGCATTTATGATAATCATGTATATTAATGATAAATGGGATGGGTTATGCTTCTGCTTTTTTTCTATGGGATTTTTCCATTTTCATATTTTTGATTATACTTGTGTACCAATCTGTTTACTACAGTTGAAGTCAGAAGTTTACATTCACCTTAGCCAAATACATTTTAACTCAGGTTTTCACAATTCCTGACATTTAGTCCTAGTAAATATTCCCTGTCTTAGGTCAGTTAGGGTCACCACTTTATTTTAAGAATGTGAAATGTCAGAATAATAGTAGAGAGATTGATTTATTTCAGCTTTATTTCTTTCATCACATTCCCAGTGGGTCAGAAGTTTACATACACTCAATTAGTATTTGGTAGCATTGTCTTTAAATTGTTTAACTTGGGTCAAACGTTTCGGGAAGCCTTCCACAAGCTTCCCAAAATAAGTTGGGTGAATTTTGGCCCATTCCTCCTGACAGAGCTGGTGTAAATGAGTCAGGTTTGTAGGCCTCCTTGCTCGCACACGCTTTTTCAGTTTTGCCCACAAATGTTCGATAGGATTAAGGTCAGGGCTTTGTGATGGCCACTCCAATACCTTGACTTAGTTGTTTTTAAGCCATTTTGCCATATCTTTGGAAGTATGCTTGGGGTCATTGTCAATTTGGAAGACCCATTTGCAACCAAGCTTTAACTTCCTGACTGATGTCTTGAGATGTTGCTTCAATATATCCACTTAATTTTCCTCCTCATGATGCCATCTATTTTGTGAAGTGCACCAGTCCCTCCTGCATCAAAGCACCCCCATAACATGATGCTGCCACCCCCGTGCTTCACGGTTGGGATGGTGTTCTTCGGCTTGCAAGCCTCCCCCTTTTTCATCCAAACATAACGATGGTCATTATGGCCAAACAGTTCTATTGTTGTGTAATCAGACCAGAGGACATTTCTCCAAAAAGTACGATCTTTGCCCCCATGTGCAGTTGCAGGCCGTAGTTTGGCTTTTTTATGGCGGTTTGGAGCAGTGGCTTCTTCCTTGCTGAGCGGCCTTTCAGGTTATGTCGATATAGGACTCGTTTTACTGTGGATATAGATACTTTTGTAACTGTTTCCTACAGCATCTTCACAAGGTCCTTTGCTGTTGTTCTGGGATTGATTTGCACTTTTCGCACCAAAGTACGTTCATCTCTAGGAGACAGAACACGTCTCCTTCCTGAGCGGTATGACGGCTGCGTGGTCCCATGGTGTTTATACTTGCATACTATTGTTTGTACAGATGAACGTGGTACCTTCAGGCTTGTGGGAATTGCTCCCAAGGATGAACCAGACTTGTGGAGGTCTACAATTTTTTTTCTGAGGTCTTGTCTGATTTCCTTTGATTTTCCCATGTTGTCAAGCAAAGAGGCACTGAGTTTGAAGGTAGGCCTTGAAATACATCCACAGGTACACCTCCAATTGACTCAAATTATGTCAAATCGCCTATCAGAAGCTTCTAAAGCCATGACATCATTTTCTGGAACTTTCCAAACTGTTTAAAGGCACAGTCAACATAGTGTATGTAAACGTCTGACCCACTGATATTGTCATACAGTGAATTATAAGTGAAATAATCTGTCTGTGAACAATTGTTGGAAAAATGACTTGTGTCATGCTCAAAGTAGATGTCCTATCCGACTTGCCAAAACTAGTTTGATAACAAGAAATTTGTGGAGTGGTTGAAAAATGAGTTTTAATGACTCCAACCTAAGTGCATGTAAACTTCCGAATTCAATCTATATTTTAAGATTGTGTTGCTGATCTTTTTCTATGCGATGTTGCTATTTACAGATTATTTATAATATCGATAGTCCTACTTTCCTCAGCAACTAATATGGATAATATTGATAACAGTTTTTTAATATTTTTAGCTCTTGGGCCAAGTTTCTGTTGCTGTTGATGATAATATTAAGTAATACTATATTGTTCAGTGTCATGATATTGCTTTTTTTTCATCAGTACATTACATACATTTAAACATTTGCAGTTTTTTCATTGTGGTTCAGTGTCAATACAGTACAAGCGCCATGTTGTAAATAAGATGACGATAATAAATACATTGACTATTTGATCAACTATTAATACATTGATTCATAACTATACCCACTCAGCTCTTGTTTCTTGTATTTCTGCCTATTGGACACATAATGGAGCCATTGAATCATTGAACTCTGAGTGGCTGGGCTATCGTTTCCTCAACTCGGTCCTGGGGACCCCACGGTGTGCACATTTAGGTTTTTGCCCAAGCACTATACAGCTGATTGAAATAATCAAATCTTGATGACGAGTTGATTACACACACAGAGGCAGTGTTACTTAGTTTTCTCATTGACCTCAGAATTATTATTTATATTCTCTAAAATGACCCTAGTTTAACCCTTTGTGTGTGTGCTCCTCCAGAGAAGGATATTCAGCTGTATGAGCATGGCCAGTACTCTCAGGCTGTGGACATGTTCTCTGAGGTTATCCACTAAAACAGATTGTTTTGTGATGAAGGTCTAAAGTAGCCTCAACAGCACCATGTCAACAGATTTCAGGACTGTTAGCATAAAACAAGATTGAGATCTGAATGTGTTCTTATTTCATTTTAGAATAGATGATAGACAAAACAACCGTTTTCTTAAAAAGGTCTTCTGAATAAGAACGTACCAGTGTTTCAGCCTGCGTGTTGCTGCTGATGTCCACCTGACAGCACTGTAGAGATCACAATGGTGAGTTAGACATCTCTGCATGAGTCAAGAGCCTTCAGAGTAGAGCTTGAGTCTTGCACATAAATAGTATCACCATTGTCCAACACAGAGAGAAAAGTACAAGTAATATCAGGCTGCAAAGGAAAAACAAGCTTTGTGCCGGTAATAAAACCCTATTCAATGCGATTGGTTCCATTGTATGTATTTTGATTGTGGCTGCTATTTTGTGCTCCTGTCCAGGGGGTGGAGCTGGAGAGCACCAGGCTGGTGATCAGGTACCCAGACCACTAGATACAGGGAACCCCTTCCTCTCCTCAGAGGACCAACCCTATAGGCATCAATACATTTCCATTTAAGTCATTTAGCAGACGCTCTTATCCAGAGCGACTTACAAATTGGTGCATTCACCTTATGATATCCAGTGGAACAACCACTTTACAATAGCGCATCTAAATCTATTAAGGGGGGGGGGGGGTTAGAAGGATTACTTTATCCTATCCCAGGTATTCCTTAAAGAGGTGGGGTTTCAGGTGTCTCAGCCTCCCAGTACGCCTCCACAGGGTAAGGACATCTGTAAGTCAAAACATCAACTATCATTTATCAACATATATAAGCATTTATAATGGTTAATTATGAGTTATTCGAAAGTGTTACCAATCATCTCATATAAACTTTGGAAATGTACAAAGTGATGAAAGGAGGGAGCAGGAGCACAAGTGCAGGTGTTTGTCTCTCTCTCTCTCCCAGGACCAGGAGGATGGCTCCCATCAATGGTGACGAGTGTTTCTTCTGGAAGACCACCGGCTGTTTCTATGGTGACAAGTGTCGCTTCAAACACAAGCCGGACCAGAGAGGAAGAGACAGGAAACCATGTCAACCCTTACCACCCTGACAACCCTGTCCACCACGCAGTGACTGGATAGTAGAGAGGGAGGAGAATGATGAAGATTAGGGAAAAGGATGAGGGACTTTGTCCCTACTTTAAAAGGGAATAGGAGGTTTGGGGGGGTGTCACCCCGTTTGTAGTCCTCTGGCACAGACCACAGATCCCAGACAGAACACTAGACATATATAATGAGCGTGTGAAGTGTCAATCAAAGTGAAGAGGAGTGCAACTCTGATTTCCTTCCCCCTCTCCCTCGGCCTGAGCTGTGAAACATGGAAATGACATCATCATTAGAAATTGAAGGGATCTTTGCCCAGTGAACCTCCTCTATGATGACCATGTTGTAAACACTAAGGGGGCTGACATCTGTTGTATCATGTGTTTAACTGTGTATGCAAGCTCAGCAAAAAAAGAAACGTCCTCTCACTGTCAACTGCGTTTATTTTCAGCAAACTTAACGTGTAAATATTTGTATGAACATAACAAGATTCAACAACAGAGACATAAACTGAACAAGGTCCACAGACATGTGACTAACAGAAATGGTATAATGTGTCCCTGATCAAAGTGGGGGTGAAGATCAAAAGTAACAGTCAGTATCTGGAGTGGCCACCAGCTGCATTAAATACTGCAGTGCATCTCCTCCGCATGGACTGCACCAGACTTTCCAGTTCTTGCTGTGAGATATTACCCCACTCTTCCACCAAGGCACCTGCAAGTTCCCGGACATTTTTGGTGGGAATGGCCCTAGCCCTCACCCTCCGATCCAAAAGGTCCCAGATGTGCTCAATGGGATTGAGATCCGGGCTCTTCGTTGGCCATGGCAGAACACAGACATTCCTGTCTTGCAGGAAATCACACAGAACGAGCAGTATGGCTGGTGGCATTGTCATGCTGGAGGGTCATGTCAGGCTGAGCCTGCAGGAAGGGTACCACATGAGGGAGGAAGTCTTCCCTGTAACGCACAGCTTTGAGAATGCCTGCAATGACAACAAGCTCAGTCCGATGATGCTGTGACACACCGCCCCAGACCATGACGGTCCCTCCACCTCCAAATCGATCCCGCTCCAGAGTACAGGCCTCGGTGTAACACTCATTCCTTCAACGATAAAAGCAAATCCGACCATCACCCCCGGTGAGACAAAACCGCGACTCGTCAGTGAAGAGCCAGTCCTGTCTGGTCCAGCGACGGTGGGTTTGTGCCCATAGGCGACGTTGTTGCCGGTGATGTCTGGTGAGGACCTGCCTTACAACAGGCCTGCAAGCCCTCAGTCCAGCCTCTCTCAGCCTATTGAGGACAGTCTGAGCACTGAAAGAGGGATTGTGCACTCCTGGTGTAACTCGGGCAGTTGTTGTTGCCATCCTGTATCTCTCCCGCAGGTGTGATGTTTGGATGTACCGATCCTGTGCAGGTGTTTTTACACGTGGTCTACCACTGCGAGGACGATCAGCTGTCTGTCCTGTCTCCCTGTAGCGATGTCTTAGGCGTCTCACAGTACGGACATTGCAATTTATTGCCCTGGCCACATCTGCAGTCCTCATGCCTCCTTGCAGCATGCCTAAGGCACGTTTACGCAGATGAGCAGGGACCCTGGGCATCTTTCTTTTGGTGTTTTTCACAGCCAGTAGAAAGGCCTGTTTAGTGTCCTAAGTTTTCATAATGGTGACTTTCGTTGCCTACTGTCTGTAAGTGTCTTAACAATCGTTCCACAGGTGCATGTTCATTAATTGTTTATGGTTCATTGAACAAGCATGGGAAACAGTGTTTAAGCCCTTTACAATGAAGATCTGTGAAGTTATTTGGATTTTTACAAATTATCTTTGAAAGACAGGGTCCTGAAAAGGTTTATTTTTTTGCTGAGCATCTTTCTTTTGGTGTTTTTCACAGCCAGTAGAAAGGCCTCTTTAGTGTCCTAAGTTTTCATAATGGTGACCTTCGTTGCCTACTGTCTGTAAGTGTCTTAACGATCGTTCCACAGGTGCATGTTCATTAATTGTTTATGGTTCATTGAACAGGCATGGGAAACAGTGTTTAATTAAGCCCTTTACAATGAAGATCTGTGAAGTTATTTGGATTTTTACAAATTATCTTTGAAAGACAGGGTCCTGAAAAGGTTTCTTTTTTTGCTGAGTTTATGGTCACATGTCTGAACATGTGACCTAACCCTAACCCTTGTGATGTCACTGCCAGCCTGATGCCATAGGGTGCCTAGTAATTGCCCCTAGAGTGGATAAATAAACGCTATTATTTAATTGAATTACAGTTGAATATGGGGCATGTTCCAGGCAGACTATATTGCAGTCACCTGCCTGCTCTCACAAACATTAGTCCTTTTCCTTTTTACCTAAAGGGGTACTATAATTCAAATTCAAATAGCTAAATGATCCATGGTATGATCACCTTAAAATAATTCCATATGTCAGCTAGTAGAACCCCCCCAAACGGCTTAGACTTTTAGAGGTATAGAAACACAGTGTCAGAGGGAGCAATGTCCAGTGCCTGAACACACAAATCAAATTGTATTTGTCACATGCGCCGAATACAACAGGTGTAGACTTTACTGTGAAATGGTTATTAAATGGTTATTAAGTAACAATGCAGTTGTTTTTATGTAAGAAAATATTCGATTTTTTTTATTATAAAAATGCAACAAAAAATATGAAATCACAATAAAATAACAATAACGAAGCAGCAATAACCAATTACATGAATGATTATTCAATGTCATTTAAAAAGACACGCATCATGTAGACACAATAGGACACAATAATCCCAGACAGACAGACAGACTTAGTTATATACATGTCAGGGTTCACTTTGGATCCATTGCTGTCACGACTACTGCCGAGGGTAGTTCCTGTTCGGGTGGCGCTCGGCGGTCGTCGTCACCGGCCTACTAGCTGCCATTGATCCCCTTTTCGTTTTTCTGTTAGTCATGTCTTTATTAGTTGCACCTGTGTTCTGTTAGTTAATTAGTGATATTATTGTTGCATATCGTGTTGGACTTTGGATTTGTTACGCCCTGTTGTGTTTGGGCATTTTTCCTCTTTGTGGTACTTATTAAATATATATATTGTACCAAACATTTTTCTGCCTCCTGCGCCTGACTCCACACCCACGACGTCCAAGCGTTACTGAAGCCCGCACCAACAACATGGAGTCAGCAGAAGCAGCCACCACTCCTCTACCATCGATGGAAGAACGGGTCCTCCACCACACCACCGTCCTCCATCGGATTGGGTCAGCCATGGACCAGATGATGGAGAGGATGGATCGATGGGAGAGGAGTGGTTTCCTCCCTTCACCTCCGGCTCACCCGACGAGCTCACCTCCTCCACTCCCTTCCCCGTCTGGATCTGGGGCACAGCGTCTTACGCCTCCGAGGGAGTACGATGGAGCAGCGGCAGGGTGCCAGAGATTTCTATTACAACTAGAGTTATACCTGCCGACCGTGAGGCCGACTCCCTCGGGGGAGGAGAGTGTGAGCCTCCTCATCTCCTGCCTGAAGGGTCGAGCATTGGAATGGGCCAACGCTGTTTGGAATGGACCAGATCCATTAAGGAATAACTACCCTGAGTTCACCCGCCGTTTCAGGGCTGTATTCGATCACCCCCCAGAAGGACGAACGGCGGGTGAACGACTGTTCCACCTCAGACAGGAGATGAGGAGCGTGCCAGACTTTGCCCTAGAGTTCAGGACCTTGGCGGCTGGAGCTGGGTGGAACGACAGGGCCCTGATGGACCACTACAGGTGTAGCCTCCGGGAGGACGTCCGCAGGGAGCTAGCGTGTCGGGATACTACACTCTCCCTAGATGAACTCATCGACATGTCTATACGACTGGACAATCTGCTGGCTGCCCGCGGGTGTTCAGTAAGGATCCTGTCAGTTCCATCTCCTAGCCTACCTATGCCCATTCCTATGGAGCTAGGGGGAACTGCGTCAAGTGGAACCGGAGGAGGGCGCCTCTCCTGCACCAATTGTGGTCGCCGAAGACACACGGCCGACCGGTGATGGGGGGGTCCCTCTGGGAGTCGAGAAGGCAGGCAGAACACTCCTCGTTCATCCCAGGTGAGTCAGCACCACACTCACCCAGAATCCTCTGTTGGTCACATGTTTGTCTTAATTTTTTTTCTTGATTTTGCTCCCTTTTTCCCAGCATGCACTAGTCGATTCAGGCACAGCTGGGAACTTTATGGATAGCGGACTCGCCCTTAAGTTAGGAATTCCGCTGGTACCGTTAGATTCCCCTTTCACCGTGCACTCCTTAGATAGCCGACCATTAGGGTCAGGGATGGTCAGGGAGGCCACGGTGCCACTGGACATGGTAACGCAGGGGAATCATAAGGAACAAATTAGTTTTTTTCTTATTGATTCACCTGCGTTTCCAGTGGTGCTGGGGGTGCCCTGGCTAGCCATTCCCAATCCCAAGATTTTGTGGAAACAGGGGATTCTCCAGGGATGGTCAGAGGAGGGTTCAGGTAGGTGTCTGGGTGTTTCCATCGGTGTCACTTTGGTGGAGAGTCCAGACCAGGTTTCCACTGAGCGCATTCCCCCTGAATATGCCGATTTGGCTCTCGCCTTCTGTAAAAAGAAGGCGACTAAATTACCACCTCATCGACAGGAGGAGACGTTGGCTATGGAGACATATGTCACGGAATCTCCGGGGCAGGGGTACATTCGGCCCTCCATTTCACCCGTCTCCTCTAGTTTCTTTTTCGTGAAGAAAAAGGGCAGAGGTTTGCGCCCGTGCATTGATTGTAGAGGTCTCAATTCCATTACAGTGGGGTTCAGTTACCCACTACCTCTAATTGCTATGGCGCGGGAATCATTTCACGGAGCGCAGTTTTTCACGAAACTGGATCTCAGAAGTGTGTATAATTTGCTGCGTATTCGGAAGGGAGACGAGTGGAAAACCGCATTTAGTACCACATCGGGCCACTATGAGTACCTCGTCATGCCGTATGGGTTGAAGAATGCTCCAGCCGTCTTTCAATCTTTTGTCGATGAGATTCTCAGGGACCTGCACAGGCAGGGAGTGATTGTGTATATCGACGACATCTTGATTTACTCCTCCACACGCGCTGAGCATGTGTCTCTAGTACGCAAGGTGCTTGGTAGACTGCTGGAGCATGATCTATACGTCAAGGCTGAGAAGTGTGAGTTCTTCAAAAAAGCCGTCTCCTTTCTGGATTATCGCATTTCATCCTCAGGGATGGTGATGGAGT
Source organism: Salmo trutta (assembly GCF_901001165.1). Classification (NCBI taxonomy): domain Eukaryota; kingdom Metazoa; phylum Chordata; class Actinopteri; order Salmoniformes; family Salmonidae; genus Salmo; species Salmo trutta. Next base: position 484,884 of record NC_042994.1, on the reverse strand, counting down.
GTGACCGCGTTAATGCTGTGCGTAATTGGCCGACTCCAACCACAGTGAAGAAAGTGCAGCGGTTTTTGAGTTTTGCCAATTATTACCAGAGGTTTATCCAGGGTTTTGGCCAGGTGGCGGCTCCCATTACCTCACTATTGAAGGGGGAACCGGTGCATTTATGGTGGTCAACAAAGGCGGACAGAGCCTTCAACCAGTTGAAGGCGCTGTTCACTGATGCGCCCGTGTTGGCGCACCCGGACCCCTCTTTGCCGTTCATAGTGGAGGTGGACGCATCTGAGGCTGGGGTGGGTGCCGTTCTATCACAGCGCTCGGGTGCGCCACCGAAACTCCGCCCCTGCGCTTTCTTCTCTAGGAAGCTCAGTCCGGCGCAGCGGAATTATGATGTGGGGGACCGGGAGTTGTTAGCTGTGGTCAAGGCTTTGACTGTGTGGAGACATTGGCTTGAGGGGGCTAGACACCCTTTTCTCATCTGGACTGACCACCGGAACCTGGAGTATATCCGGGCAGCCCGGAGACTGAATCCGCGTCAGGCATGGTGGGCCATGTTTTTCACCCGATTTCAGTTTAGGATTTCATATAGACCAGGCTCCATGAACACCAAGGCTGACGCGCTGTCCCGCCTCTATGACACTGAGCATAGGCCCATCGATCCTACTCCCATCCTTCCAGCTTCTAAGCTGGTAGCACCAGTGGTATGGGAGGTGGACGCGGGCATTGAGCGGGCGTTACAGATGGAGCCTGCGCCTTCTAATTGTCCTACAGGTCGTAAGTATGTTCCGCTTGGTGTCCGTGATCAATTGATTCGATGGGCTCATACGCTACCCTCGTCGGGTCATCCTGGGGTGGCGAGGACAGTGCAAGGCCTTAGGGGGAGGTACTAGTGGCCCACCTTAGCCAAAGACATGAGGTTTTATGTCTCTTCCTGTTCGGTATGCGCCCAGAGCAAGGCTTCTAGGCACCTTCCTAGAGGGAAGTTACAACCCCTCCCCGTTCCACAAAGGCCGTGGTCTCACCTGTCGGTGGACTTTCTTACTGATCTTTCCCCGTCTCAGGGGAATACCACGGTTCTGGTAGTTGTGGATCGGGTTTCTAAGTCCTGCCGTCTCCTCCCATTGCCCGGTCTCCCTACAGCCCTACAGACTGCGGAGGCTCTATTTACCCATGTCTTCCGGCATTACGGGGTGATGGAGGACATCGTTTCTGATTGGGGTCCCCAGTTCACGTCCCGTGTATGGAGGGCGTTTATGGAGCGTCTGGGGGTCTCGGTCAGCTTGACCTCCGGTTATCACCCCGAGAGCAATGGGCAGGTGGAGAGAGTGAACCAGGAGGTGGGTAGGTTTCTGCGGTCGTACTGCCAGGACCGGCCAGGTGAGTGGTCAAGGTACTTACCATGGGCTGAGATGGCGCAAAACTCATTCCGCCACTCATCCACTAACATGTCGCCTTTCCAGTGTGTGTTAGGCTACCAGCCGGTCCTGGCACCATGGCATCAGAGTCAGACCGAGGATCCTGCGGTGGAGGATTGGATGCAGCGCTCCAAGGACACCTGGAGGGCTGTAAAGGAATCCCTGAAACAAGCTGGAGAACAACAGAAGAGGAGCGCTGACCTCCACCACAGTGAGACCCCCATATTCGCACCAGGAGACAGGGTCTGGCTCTGGACCCGAAACCTGCCCCTCCGCTTGCCCTGCCGGAAGCTGGGTCCGCAGCGTGTAGGGCCCTTCAAAGTCCTGAGGAGAATAAACGAGGTGTGTTATAGATTACAACTCCCTTCTTATTATTGTATTAACCCATCGTTTCATGTGTCTCTCCTCAGGCCGGTGGTAACTGGTCCCCTACAAGACGGTGAGGTGCCGGAGGTCCCTCCGCCGCCTCTAGATATCAAGGGGTCCCCGGCGTATACAGTACGCACCATTCTGGACTCAAGATGCCGGGTGGGGGCCTGCAGTACCTCGTGGACTGGGAGGTGCTGGGTGCCGTGGGGGACAAACTGGATCCATCACTGTTAGAGGATTTCCATCGCCTCCATCCGGATCGCCCTGCGCCTCGTCCTCCGGGTCGACCCCGAGGCCGGTGTCGGCGCGCTGCGGGAGCCACGCGTCAGGGGGTGGGGTACTGTCACGACTACTGCCGAGGGTAGTTCCTCTCCCTGTTCGGGTGGCGCTCGGCGGTCGTCGTCACCGGCCTACTAGCTGCCATCGATCCCCTTTTCGTTTTTTTGTTAGTCATGTCTTTATTAGTTGCACCTGTGTTCTGTTAGTTAATTAGTGATATTATTTAAGCCCGCCTCTCCACCTGTTCTGTGTGCGGGCTTGTTACGTGTTTTCACTGTGTTCGTGTTGTGTATCGTGTTGGACTTTGGATTTGTTACGCCCTGTTGTGTTTGGGCATTTTTCCTCTTTTGTGGTACTTATTAAATATCTATATATTGTACCAAACATTTTTCTGCCTCCTGTGCATGACTCCACACCCACGACGTCCAGGCATTACAATTGCTCTGAAGATCAGTGAGCAAAACACATCTCTTTCACACAAGAACACACTGGAAATTCAGAGCAGCTTGCCTTGGCCTTGGCATAATGACAGCTCACTGTTGTCTGTTGTTTATAGCTAGCTAATGTAGATAGCTCAAAGATAGCTAACTAGCTAGCTCACTAGCTAACTATAGGGTCTTGCTGTAATTCAGTGGCAGCTTATCGTATTGTTCACAATCCAGTACATTCAGAGTAGCTGTGTGATGCAAAGAAATGCTTTCTTATCGCTGAATAACAGCAGCTTCATGTAGCTAACAAGCTAGCTGAGCTCACTAATTCACTCAATTCAAACGCCAGTTCAACATAAGTCCCAATAACACAGTATTTTTATGTGCGTGCCTTGTTTATTCTATATGTATTTTTTACATCTTCTACCTTCTATTTTGAATATTTTCATCAGACTAGTAGGGACATATGAAGCCTGGAAGCTGCAGTAATGTTGAGATGTCAGTAGGGAGAGCTCTAGTCTAGAACACTGGAACCAAAGATACTCCCCTTTCATCTGTTCTGGAACCTTCAGTACCAGCTGATATGGAGTGATGGGAATGGGTCACATTTTGTCTCTTGTAAAACATGTAGGCCCACTCCTCAAATAAAGAAATGCAACTACAGTATGCTGACTTTAGACCATTTTCTATTTAGATACAGTAACATCCCTTATGTGACATGCTGTTGCTGCATGTTAATGCCCTGACTAGGCTACTTTAAAATGTGTCAACCACAGAACTCACACTTAGGCTACGTCTGCTTCTACTAATACTTACAGTAGACTACTTCTTGTTTCCACGCAGTGACAGTACGTTGACTAACTGTTCAAGACCTCTCCCCTTCACTTCACTCTGTAAGTACACTTGACGATATCTTGGAATATAGTTTTAGTTTTGATGTTTTTAGCCATACGTCACATGACTTACTGTATCTTTGTACTTGTTGGTTTATATTGAACTGTGTTTTGGTTGTTACATCAGGGCCTATATTCATAAAGTGTCTCAGACGGTCCATTTCATTATGATCTAAAAGGCTAAACTGATCCCAGATCAGCTCTCCCACTCTGATACACTTTGTGAATATGGACCCTGGACAGTGGTTTCATGTGTTTAGTTTAGTTCAGTTAATTAAATTGCATGTTTCAAATATCAGTAGAGTAGAGTATGCCAGTAACACCAAGATGGATTTCTGCCAAAGGGTCCCGGATCTCAATTGAATAGGGTCATTTTCACAGTCAAAGTATAAGAGGGCCAAGTATAACTGTGTGTGCATGTGTGCGTGTGTGTGTGTGTGTGTGTATGTGTGTGTATGTGTGTGTGTATATGTGTGTGTGTGTGTGTGTGTGTGTGTGTGTGTGTGTGTGTGTGTGTGTGTGTGTGTGTGTGTGTGAATATAAATGTATTTTGACATATTAATCTGATTTTTGGATATACAGTGACAACCAAAATTATTGATTGATTGAAATACTGAGCTATATTGTGTGCTACAAAAGATGTTGTTTCACATGAAGACTTGAGCATGCTATTTTAAGAGTTCTCAGAGCAACAGAGTGACAGTAAGAGTAAGAGTGATTGAGTGGATGCTTCGTAAAAGCTTTAGGAGTAGTATTAACATAAGACACAGAGATGGTGGGTTGTGTTTAGGAGTAGTATTAACCTCTCTAGGGTATGTGGGACGAACTTGTCCCACCTACGTAACAGCCACTGAAATCCAGTGGCGCGATTTTTGAATCGTTAGAAATACTATTACTTCAATTTCTCAAACATATGACTATTTTACAGCTATTTAAAGACAAGAATCTCCTTAATCTAACCCCACTGTCCGATTTCAAAAAGGCTTTACAACGAAAGCAAAACATTAGATTATGTCAGCAGAGTGCCCAGCCAGAAAAAATCCGACACCCATTTTTCAAGCTAGCATATCATGTCACATAAACCCAAACCACAGCTAAATGCAGCACTAACCTTTGATGATCTTCATCAGATGACACACCTAGGACATTGTGTTATACAATACATGCATGTCTGTTCAATCAAGTTCATATTTATATCAAAAACCAGCTTTTTACATTAGCATGTGACGTTCAGAAAAAGCATAACCCCCGCAAACTTCCGGGGAATTTACTAACAGTTTGCTAAATTACTCACGATAAACGTTCACAAAAAGCATAACAATTATTTTAAGAATTATAGATACATTACTCCTCTATGCACTCGATATGTCCGATTTTAAAATAGCTTTTCGGATGAAGCACATTTTGCAATAATCTAAGTACATAGCCCGGCATTACAGGGCTAGCTATTTAGATACCCACCCAGGTCAGCCTCCACCAAAATCACATTTCCTATAAGAAAAATGTTCTTACCTTGCTTGTTCTTCATCAGAATACACTGCCAGGACTTCTACTTCAATAACAAATGTTGGTTTGGTCCCAAATAATCCATCGTTATATCCAAACAGCGACGTTTTGTTCGTGAGTTCTAGACACTATCAGAATGCTTCTTCACGGTCCCGCGCTTGGCGCATTGGCGTGTCAAAAATGTCTAAATATTCCATTACCGTACTTCGAAGCATGTCAACCGCTGTTTAAAACCAATTTTTATGCCATTTATCTCGTAGATAAGTGATAATATTCCGACCGGGAGTATGCATTGAGCCTAAACAGCCGAATAAAATTTCTCCTCAGGAGCGACTCGTGGACGCGCCTCATTCAAAGGTCCTCTGAGTCGACACTTACAAAAGGTGATAATGTGTTTCAGCCTGAGGCTCCCTCGTAAACCTTCAGTTATTTCCCGGGCTCTGAGAGCCTATTAGAGCCCTGGGAATTGTCACGTTACAGCTAAGATCCTTACTTTTCAATAAAAAGATGCAAGACGCACGACTCCTTGTCAGACAGGGTACTTCCTGCTTGAAACCTTGTCAGGTTTTTGCCTGCCATAGGAGTTCTGTTATACTCACAGACACCATTCAAACAGTTTTAGAAAATTCAGAGTGTTTTCTATCCAAACCTGAACAATAATATGCATATTCTAGCTTCTGAGTTGGTGTAGGAGGCAGTTAAAAATGGGAACATATTTTTTCCAAAATTCTCAATGCTGCCCCCTAGCCCGTAGAGGTTTTAACATGAGACACAGTGATGGTGGGCTGTGTTTAGGAGTAGTATTAACATGAGACACAGTGATGGCGGGATGTGTTTAGGATTTGTATTAACATGAGACACAGTGATGGTGGGTTGTGTTTAGGAGTAGTATTAACATGAGACACAGTGATGGTGGGTTGTGTTTAGGAGTAGTATTAACATGAGACACAGTGACGGTGGGTTGTGTTTAGGAGTAGTATTAACATGAGACACAGTAACGGTGGGTTGTATTTAGGAGTAGTATTAACATGAGACACAGTGATGGTGGGTTGTGTTTAGGAGAGGTATTAACATGAGACAAAGTGATGGTGGGTTGTGTTTAGGAGTTGTATTAACATGAGACACAGTGATGGTGGGTTGTGTTTAGGAGTAGTATTAACATGAGACACAGTGATAGTGGGTTGTGTTTAGGAGTAGTATTAACATGAGACAGTGATGGTGGGTTGTGTTTAGGAGTAGTATTAACATGAGACACAGTGATGGTGGGTTGTGTTTAGGAGTAGTATTGGTACATTAGACGATATATGGATAACAGGCTACATTAGACTATATATGGATAACAGGCTACATTAGACTATATATGGATAACAGGCTACATTAGACTATATATGGATAACAGGCTACATTAGACTATATATGGATAACAGGCTACATTAGACTATATATAGATAACAGGCTACATTAGACTATATATGGATAACAGGCTACATTAGACTATATATGGATAACAGGCTACATTAGACTATATATGGATAACAGGTTATATTAGACTATATATGGATAACAGGCTACATTAGACTATATATAGATAACAGGCTACATTAGACTATATATGGATAACAGGCTACATTAGACTATATATGGATAACAGGCCACATTAGACTATATATGGATAACAGGCTACATTAGACTATATATGGATAACTGGCTACATTAGACTATATATGGATAACTGGCTACATAAGACTATATATGGTTAAAAGGCTACATTAGACTATACATGGATAACAGTCTACATTAGACTATATACGGATAACAGGCTACATTAGACTATATATGGATAACAGGCTACATTAGACTATATAAGGATAACAGGCTACATTAGACTATATATGGATAGCAGGCTACATTAGACTATATATGGATAACAGGCTACATTAGACTATATATGGATAACAGGCTACATTAGACTATATTTGGATAACAGGCTACATTAGACTATATATAGATAACAGGCTACATTAGACTATATATGGATAACAGCTACATTAGACTATATATGGATAACAGGCTACATTAGACTATATATGGATAACAGGCTACATTAGACTATACAGTATATGGACAGCAGCAGTCAATACAGCAGGCTATGGTGATGATGATACTGATTCCTCTGCTAACTAATGCTACTACCAGTTCTGTACACAAGGGTCAACAGTGTAACATAGTATGATAGTGGTATGTTGTAATACTACTGACATCAGTGTTTGTGTTATTAAATGTGACTTTGTCAAGTAGCCAGTGTTGTTTCACCATTTTATCTGATGTATTGTCAGTTTGTTATGTTGTTATTAGCCCAACATTATTGAGGACATTATTATTAGGATGGTGCAGTAATGTTGAGTCCAGTAGGGAGAGCTCTAGTCTAGATCACTGGAACAGACAAGCTAATGTCTTAAAGAGGAAGGAAAGGACAGTTCTGTATCAACTACTTGTGTTCTGACTACTATAAATATGTATCAACCACAGAACTGACACTTACTAACAGTTCCCACTCACTACCAGTCAGTTGACTCACTGTGCAAGACCTCTCCTCTTCACTTCACTCTGTAAGTACTCTTGACAATATCTGGAAATATAGTTTTTGGTTAATTGTTTTTAGTTATAAGTCGTATACTTGAGGGTAATGTATCATTTTACTTCTTGTTATGTTTTGAGCTGTGTTTTGGTTGTTACTTCAGGGTCAGTATTCATAAAGTGTCTCAGTGTAGGAGTGTTGATCTACAGAGTGATGAGAGGACTAACCAGGGTAAAAAAGACATGTAAACAAACATTGTAACACTGCAGTGTGTGTGTGTACGTGTACTGGCCTGTGTGTGGGTGTGAATGACACAGTGGATTTATCTGCGGGCCCTTCAGGACCAGACTGATAGGGAGTAGGGTTGACATCTATACTGTGTAGGATGTGTGTTCTTTTCTACATCCATAACAACCAGCTCTCTAGACTTTGATACATTCTCCATGGGCCTTATTGGCCTTCCTACAGATGGTGTCTGTGTGTGTGTGTGTGTGCGTGTGCGTGTGCGTGTGCGTGTGCGTGTGCGAGTGCGTGTGCATGTGTGTGTTTGAGTCACTTCAACACCTCCCTATGCAACTGGATCCTGGACTTCCTGACGGGCCGCCCCCAGTTGGTGAGGGTAGGTAGCAACACATCTGCCACGCTGATCCTCAACACGGGAGCTCCACAGGGGTGCGTGCTCAGTCCCCTCCTGTACTCCCTGTTCACCCACGACTGCATGGCCAGGCATGACTCCAACACCATCATTAAGTTTGCAGACGACACAACAGTGGTAGGCCTGATCAATGACAACGACGAGATAGCCTATAGGGAGGAGGTCAGAGACCTGGCAGGGTGGTGCCGGAATAACAACCGGTCCCTCAACGTAACCAAGACTAAGGAGATTATTGTGGACTACAGGAAAAGGAGGACTGAGCACGCCCCCATTCTCATCGATGGGGCTGTAGTGGAGCAGGTTGAGAGCTTCAAGTTCCTTGGTGTCCACATCACCAACAAACTAACATGATCCAAACACACCAAGACAGTCGTGAAGAGGACACGACAAAGCCTATTCCCCCTCAGGAAACTAAAAAGATTTGGCATGGGTCCTGATATCCTCAAAAGGTTCTACAGCTGCAACATCGAGAGCATCCTGACTGGTTGCATCACTGCCTGGTATGGCAATTGCTCGGCCTCTGACCACAAGGCACTACAGAGGGTAGTGCGTACGGCCCAGTACATCACTGGGGTTAAGCTGGCGGTGTCAGAGGAAGGCCCTAAAAATTGTCAAAGACTCCAGCTACCCCAGTCATAGACTTCTCTCTACTACCGCATGGCAAGCGGTACCGGAGCGCCAATTCCAGGACAAAAAGGCTTCTCAACAGTTTTTACCTCTAAGCCATAACACTCCTGAACAGGTAATCAAATGGCTACCCGGACTATTTGCATTGTGTGCACCCCCCCCCCAACCCCCACAACCCCTCTTTTTACGCTGCTGCTGCTCTCTGTTTATCATATATGCATAGTCACTTTAACTATACATTCATGTACATACTACCTCAATTGGGCCGACCAACCAGTGCTCCCGCACATTGGCTAACCGGGCTATCTGCATTTTGGGGATCTGAGAATTAACATCTTCACAACAATCTATGTTGAAATATTTGTTTACATTACTACAGATCTGTTCAATAAGTTATTGTTGTTTATGATGTTGATGACTTTATTGTATTCATTAGGAAATAGTTTTTGCATCATACAGCATATCATGTTAAATAGACAGACGTAGACAGACATGCAACACATCGTATAGGATCGCATGGAGTACCGTGGGAATAAGGAGAATAACTGCACCCTGAGAATCACAGACCTGAGAGAGGAGGATTCAGCATCATATTACTTCTCATTTACAACAGGCTCATGGAAATCTGGCTCAGCTGTCACTCTGTCACAGGTTCTGTAATCTGACATAAAGAGTATAGTTACCACTTCTAATATTTATTACATTTTCAATGAGAACCTTGGGATGGTGCTGATTGACAGATGTTCTCCATTGTTGTTTCATAACTACAGATCTAAAGGTGACTGGGGGAATGTGGACAAGAGGGGAGTATTGGAAGACACTGACCTGTAGCACCACCTGTACTCTGACTGACAAGCCCACCTACATCTGGTACAAGAACGGACACAAAGTAAAGGAGGACACTTCCAGCCTGCACTCAGACTACTTTAGTGATGCAGACAGTTACTCCTGTACTGTAAAAGGCAATGAGGATCTCCACTCTCCTGTATTGTGTCAGTGTGGATTAAACCCTGACAAGGCCTGTAAGCAGAAAAGTTGATCATTTTTTAAATGCTCAGCAACTTCCATTTACATTTACCTTTGAAGTAAAATACAATATTTCACCTTCCCTAAAGTGTAAATTACTATTGATTTATTCTTGGACAGAAACATTTAGAAAATAACGAGAAATGAAAAAACATTATGTTTCAGGCATTCAGAGTCAGCTCTGCAACAGAGTGACTTACACCAAGAGGAGAATCTGTGTCTTGAAGGGGTCAACAGTGAACATATCCTGTACTACTGTTGGTTATGATACCGTCAAATCATCACTCTGGTTTAGTTCTAAACAGAGTGCTAGGTGGAGGGATAAGTTGATCCCTGAGGACCGAACCACAGACCCAGGGTATGCAGGTCATGTGGAGTATGCTGGAGAGAAGGAGAGAGGTCGCTCCATCCTGAGAATCACAGATCTGAGAGAGTAGGACTCAGCTGAGTACAAGTTCATATTCAACACACAGACATCAAGATGGGGATACAGCTTCCCTGGAACAACTCTGACTGTCACAGGTAACACTGAACAAAGGATCATGTTTACACAGAGATTTCTTTTTCATATTTAATTATTTGTTTGTTATCCATAATACTTGATTGGTTTAATTATGTTATTGTCTTGCCACTGTGACAGAGGGAGAGAGTGTGACACTGACCTGTAGCACCACCTGTACACTGACTGACAACCCCACCTATATCTGGTACAAGAAAGGACACAAAGTAAAGGAGGACACTTCCAGCCTGTACTCAGACTACTTTAGTGATGCAGACAGTTACTCCTGTGCTGTAAAAGGCCATGAGGATCTCCACTCTCCTGTATTGTGTCAGTGTGGACTTATTTATAAACATTTCATATGAATACAATGTTGTTTAAGGTTGTGAAATGAATGTAAATAATTAAAGGTGTTCTATTGTCTTTTTGTATTTCAGGTCAGAACTGTTGGAGTGTGACTTACACCCATCAGAGTATCTGTACCTTGAAGGGGTCAACAGTGGACATATCCTGCTCTTACACATATCCCAGTTATCATGAGATCGAAACAGCTTTCTGGTTTACTAAATGGTCTGGTATGGAGGCTGAAGATCTGAACTCGGTGCCAGGGTATGAGGGTCATATAGAGTACCTTGGAGATAAGGAGAGTAACTGTACCCTGAGAATCACAGACCTGAGATTGAGTGACTCTGCTGGGTACAGGTTCAGGTTCATAACATCTGGAGGAATGTTTTCTGGCTCACCTGTCTCCCTGACTGTCACAGGTAATCTGTCACACATCTCACATCTATGACACATATCTAGATAGCTGTAATGTGAGTGTGGTTTTGTATGTATGCTAATGCATATGATGTGTGTGCTTCAGTGTATAATGTGATTTTAGCTGTGCTTTTGTATGTATGCTAATGAGAATGTTGTATTTTAATCTGTTTAAATTGATTCTTTTGAACCCAGGACTTCCTGGAAAACAGTGGAAATTATTACAGAGTTGACTATCCTGACTAAATAATTCAAATTCATTAAATTAATGACTGTAATTACCTTTTTAAGGGCAGCTATACAGACCCAATGTTATAGCCGTGTGTGTAGGTGGCAGGGAAGTCAGGCACAGGAGAAACCAACTTGGTTAAACTGGAGTAGTTTTATTACCAAAAAACGAACTCCAAAACCAACATACAAATTAACATGGTTAAAAATAACTCATCGAATACCGATACAACACGAGTACATAACATACAAACAATCACTGACAAGGACATGAGGGCAAACAGAGGGTTAAATACACAACATGTAATGAATGGGATTGGAACCAGGTGTGTAGGAAGACCAGACAAAACCAATGGAAAATGAAAAACTGATCAATGAAGACCGGTGACGTCGACCGCCGAGCACCACCTGAACAAGGAGGGGCATCGACTTCGGCAGAAGTCATGACACACAAAGGAGGAGAATAATGATGTGTTTCCTTTTACTCTAGATGTGTGACTCCCAATCAGCAACAACACTCTACAGCTGTGCCTGATTGGAAGCCACACGGCCAAAATCAACGAAACAAACCAACTTAGAAAAATGCACATAGAACACCCACCCAATGTAACACCCTGGCCTAACCAAAATAACGAACAAAAACCCCTCTCTATGGCCAGGGCGTTACAGTATCCCCCCCCCCCAAAGGTGCGGACTCCGGCCGCAAAACCTGACTCTGAAGGGGAGGGTCCGGGTGGGCCTTCTATGGCGGCGGCTCAGGTGCGGGACGTGGCCTCCGCTCCACCCTCGGCGTCGCCCACTTAGGTAGCGCCCCTGGCCGCGCCGGAGGACTGGTGGGCGACCCTGGCTGCGCCCAGCTGGCGGGCGACCCTGGCTGCGCCCAGCTGGCGGGCGATTCTGGTTGCGCCCGGCTGGCGGGCGACCCTGACTGCGCCCGGCTGGCGGGCGGCGATGGCTGCGCCCGGCTGGCGGGCGATTCTGGCTGCGCCCGGCTGGTGGGCGACCCTGGCTGCGCCCAGCTGGCGGGCGATTCTGGTTGCGCCCGGCTGGCGGGCGACCCTGACTGCGCCCGGCTGGCGGGCGGCGATGGCTGCGCCCGGCTGGAGGGCGATTCTGGCTGCGCCCGGCTGGTGGGCGACCCTGGCTGCGCCCAGCTGGCGGGCGATTCTGGTTGCGCCCGGCTGGCGGGCGACCCTGGCTGCGCCCGGCTGGCGGGCGGCGATGGCTGCGCCCGGCTGGCGGGCGATTCTGGCTGCGCCCGGCTGGTGGGCGGCGATGGCTGCGCCCGGCTGGTGGGCGGCGATGGCTGCACCCGGCTGGCGGCCAACCCTGGCTGCGCCCGGCTGGCGGGCGGCGATGGCTGCGCCCGGCTGGCGGGCGGCTCTGATGGCTCCGGACAGGCGGGCGGCTCTGGCGGCTCCGGACAGGCGGGCGGCTCTGGCGGCTCCGGAAAGGCGGGCGGCTCTGGCGGCTCCGGACTGGCGGGCGGCTCTGGCGGCTCCAGACTGGCGGGCGGCTCTGACGACTCCGGACTGGCGGGCGGCTCTGTCGGCTCCGGAAAGGCGGGCGGCTCTGGCGGCTCCGGACTGGCGGGCGGCTCTGGCGGCTCCGGACTGGCGGGCGGCTCTGACGGCTCCGGACTGGCGGGCGGCTCTGACGGCTCCGGACTGGCGGGCGGCTCTGACGGCTCCGGACTGGCGGGCGGCTCTGACGGCTCCGGACTGGCGGGCGGCACTGGCGGCTCCGGACTGGCGGGCGGCTCTGGCGGCTCCGGACTGGCGGGCGGCTCTGGCGGCTCCGTACTGGCGGGCGGCTCTGGCGGCTCCGAACTGGCGGGCGGCTCTGGCGTCTTCGGACTGGCAGGCGGCTCTGGCGGCTCTGGCCCAGGATTCATCAGGCTGGGGTGACATGAAGTAGGCCTGACTCTGGGCGCAGGCACTGGACTCTCCAGGCTGGGGAGACCCACTGGAGGCCTGGTCCGTGGAGGTGACACAGGAGACACCAGGATGGGGAGACCCACTGGAGGCCTGGTCCGTGGAGGCGGCACAGGAGAGACAGGATGGGGAGACCCACTGAAGGCCTGGTCCGTGGAGGCGGCACAGGAGAGACCAGGATGGGGAGACCCACTGGAGGCCTGGTCTGAGGAGGAGGCACAGGATAAACCAGGCTGTGGGGGAGCACTGGAGTTCTGGTACGTAGGCTCTTTACCCACACTCCAGGCTGAATGCCCACTTTGGCCCGGCACGGGCGGAGCGCAGGCATTGGGCGAACTGGGCCCTCCCAGCACTCTGGAGACACAGTGCGCAGAGCCGGTGCAGGGTAACCTGGACCGGATAGGCACACCGGAGACAAGACGCTCTGAGCTGGCACAACCCGTCCTGGCTCAATGCCTGCACTCACATGGCACTTGCGGGGGGCTGGCCTATAGCGCACCAGGCTATGAACGCGTACCGGGGACACCGTGCGCTTTACCGCATATCACGGTGTCTGACCAGTACTGCGCTGCCTCCTGTAAGCACGGGGAGTTGGCTCAGGTCTACCGCCTGACTCCGCCAATCTCCCCGTGTGCCCCCGCAAAAAATGTTTTTGGGGCTGCCTCTCGTGTCTGTTGCGCTCCCTTTCCTCATACCAGCGCCTCTCAGCTATCGCTGCCTCGATCTCCCACTGCGGGCGGCGATACTCCCCAGCTTGAGCCCATGGTCCCTTTCCGTCCATTAATTCTTCCCATCTCCAGGAATCCTGAACGTTCCTCTCCATCTTCTCCAAAGTCCATGAGTCCATATTACTTTCCTTCTCCTGGTGCCTCTCCTTCCTCCGCTGCTTGGTCCGTTTTTGGTGGGTAATTCTGTAACGGCTGTCTTCGTCGTCAGACAAAACAGAGAAGTTATCATCTGAGAAAGTGGACCAATACGCAGCGGAGTTAGTGTTCATCATTGAAGTTTAATTTACTAAAGAACACTACACAAAACAAAACAAGAAAACCGACAGCCAAACAGTCTTGTCAGGTGCAAAACACTAAACAGAAACAATTACCCACAAAACCCCAACGGAAAAACAGGCACTTATGTGTGTCTCCCAATCAGCAACAACAGTCTACAGCTGTACCTGATTGGAAGCCACACGGCCAAAATCAACGAAACAAACCAACATAGAAAAATGCACATAGAATGCCCACCCAATGTAACACCCTGGCCTAACCAAAATAACGAACAAAAACCCCTCTCTATGGCCAGGGCGTTACACTATGACATGTCTATAATGAAGGAAAGATGTGATGTGATGAGGGTTTTAAGGAACGGTTCTGGTTCCAAATGGCACCCTATTCCCTATTTATTTCACTACTGGTCTAAAGTAGTGCACTATAAGGGAGTAGGGTGCCATTTGGGACTCACTTTCAGTTTAACATCTGTTTCTTTCTCCAGGCCCATGGTGGCACAAGCAGCTGAGGAGGACCGCTCTGTTCTCTACAGTACAATCAACAAACTCAAAACAAACCTCACAACAAACCAGAACCAAGAAGACCTGATCACAACAAACCCAGAACCATGACCACCTGAACACAACAAAACCAGAACCAAGAAGACCTGAACACAACAAACCCAGAACCAAGAAGATCTGAACACAACAAACCCAGAACCAAGAAGATCTGAACACAACAAACCCAGAACCAAGAAGACGTGAACACAACAAACCCAGAACCAAGAAGAACTGAAAACAACAAACCCAGAACCAAGAAGACCTTGTATATCTGAACCCGTATATTCAAACTAAGTGGAATAATTAAGCAATAAGGTCAGAGGCGGTGTGATATATTGGCCAATATACTATACCACGGCTAATGACTGTTCTTCTGCACAACACAATGCAGAGTGCCTGGATACAGCCCCTAGCCGTGGTATATTGACCATATACTACAAACCCAAAGGCCTTATTGCTATTATAAACTGGTGACCAACATATATAGAAAAGTAAACAAGTATTTTTGTGTCATACAAGTGGTATATTGTCTGATATACAGTACATACGCTGAAATGCTTATTCAGCCAATCAGCATCCAGGACACAAACTATCTGGTTTATAATAGTATCTAATAATATACAGTGCATTAGGAAAGTATTCAGACCCCTTGACTTTTTAGTAATGTTATCTTAATGTTATTCTGGTGTGTTCAGTGACATCGTCTGTTAGGGGCTTCTTCTTTTCTGGAATAGTTGTCTTTCACACCTCACTGAGTGATGCTTAGGCCCTTTCTGTGGTTTCCATTCACACTCAGCAAGTAGAGTACGGAAACAAAGTGTGGACAAACGCTGTTAGTGTGAGCAAATGGGTCTGTAATGTATAATCACTATAATGTGTGATTGTGTTTCAGTGTTACTGGGTCAGTATGGCTGAAGTATGATGTACACCATCTGTACCTTGAAGGGGTCAACAGTGGAGCTGTCCTGCTCTTACACATATCCCAGAGGTTATACAGTCACAACAACCTTCTGGTTTACCAACCTTTATACCGTGACTCTGAGTGATGACCCAGACTACAAAGGTCGTGTGACGTACCCTAGCGACATGAAAAATGGCCACACTCTGACAATCAGAGACCTGAGAGAGAGTGACTCAGCTACGTACAAGTTCAGATTATTAACAGATCAGACTGGAGTTCTAGTTCTTCTTGTCTAGGTGCTGTCCTAACATAATCTAATGCTATGCTTTCGCCGTAAAGCCTTTTTGAAATCGGACAGTGTGGTTGGATTAACGAGAAGATTATCTTTACAATGGTGTATAATACTTGTATGTGTGAGAAATTTGAATTATGAGATTTTTGTTGTTTTGAATTTTGCGCTCTGCTATTTCACTGGCTGTTGGCGAGGTGGGACGCTACCGTCCCACATGTCTTAGAGAGGTATTAAGACAACAAAAGGGTTAAATAGATAGACGTAGACAGACATGCAACACATCACACACATTACATACATAGTACAATAGACTGACAGACAGTAATAAGTGATTGTTGTTGTTGATGATGTTGTTTATAATGATGACTTTATTGTATCCATTAGGAAATAGTTTTTGCATCATACATCATGTCATCTTAAATAGACAGACGTAGACAGACATGCAACACGTCACACACATTACATACATAGTGCAATAGACTTACAGACAGACAGTATTCACATAGACAACCATATAGCACAATACAACACAACACTATGAGCCTGGTTCATTTTCAGTAATGAGGCCCTGTACCCCATTTACAGTTTCTACTTCAATGTATCAGGTGGAGTTATTCACCAGCTATAGAGTGACTTGTTGTTTATGTTTCTAAGACTGCAGGGTGGGAGATGCAACAATGGCCTTGAGAACAGCAGGAAGTGTGTTGGTGGTCTTTCTCTGGTCTGTAGCAGGTATGGTCTCATTCATAACTGTTTTAGTAACGTTATCTTAATGTTATTCTGGTGTGTTCAGTGACATAGTCTGTTAGGGGCTTCTTCTTTTCTGGAATAGTTGTCTTTCACACCTCACTGAGTGATGCTTAGGCCCTTTCTGTGGTTTCCATTCACACTCAGCAAGTAGAGTACGGAAACAAAGTGTGTGTCACGTCCTGACCAGCAGAGGGAGTAGTGGTTTAATATTTCGGTTAGGACGTGACAGAGGGATGTTTGTTTTGTATGGTGGTGGTTTTTGTGTGTGTTGTGAGGGGTGTTTGATTTATGTGTTCCTGGGTTTTGGATGTATGTTCTAGGTTGTATGTTCTAGGTTGTATTGCTGCATTTTTGTCTAGTTAGGTTTGTTTTTCTATGTATAGTTAATTGGGGTTGGACTCCCAATTGAAGGCAGGTGTGTTGTTGCCTTTGATTGGGAGTCCTATATAAAGGGGTGTGTTTGTCTTTGTGTTTTGTGGGTAGTTGTTTTTGCACTACGTTTTGTTAGCCTGCAAAACTGTTCCTGTCGTGTTTCTGTATTTTCTTGTTTTTTTCGTGTTCACGTATTTAATAAATGGTATGTTGAGCACGCAACCCGCTGCGCCTTGGTCCATTCCTGACGACACCTGTGACAGTGTGGACAAACGCTGTTAGTGTGAGCAAATGGGTCTGTAATGTATAATCACTATAATGTGTGATTGTGTTTCAGTGTTACTGGGTCAGTGTGGCTGAAGTGTGATGTACACCATCTGTACCTTGAAGGGGTCAACAGTGGATCTGTCCTGCTCTTACACATATCCCAGAGGTCATACAGTCACAACAACCTTCTGGTTTACCAAACTTTATACCGTGAGTCTGAGTGATGACCCAGACTACAAAGCTTGTGTGACGTATCGTAAGGATGAAGTAAATGGACACAACCTGACAATCACAGTCCTGAGAGAGAGAGACTCAGCTACGTACAAATTCAGATTTATAACAGATCAGACTGGAGGGAAATATACTGGAAGTCCTGGAGTCACTCTGTCAGTAACAGGTACAGTAACATTCTATATACTGGCTATCCTGTAGTCTCTCTGTCTGTAACAGGTACAGTAACATTCTATATACTGGTGATCCTGTAGTCTCTCTGTCTGTAACAGGTACAGTAACATTCTATATACTGGTGATCCTGGAGTCTCTCTGTCTGTAACAGGTACAGTAACATTCTATATACTGGTGATCCTGGAGTCTCTCTGTCTGTAACAGGTACAGTAACATTCTATATACTGGTGATCCTGGAGTCTCTCTGTCTGTAACAGGGACAGTAACATTCTATATACTGGTGATCCTAGAGTCACTCTGTCTGTCACAGGGACAGTTACATTCAATAAAGCTAAACTGTTGAATTCCATTTAGTTATGGGCATTTGTCTTGGTTTGTGTTTACATCTGTATAACATAGGATTTCTTCCATCAGTGTATTAGAGTGAAAACTCAGTGATAAAGGGATTTACAGTGATATTGTTTTTTAGTCACACTTTATTTGGATAATCTGGATAGATGCTCTACAGATGGTCATGATATCAACAAACTACCTGTTGATAAGTAACAGCTTTTTCTTTTTTACTGTGTTACAATAGTCTCTTTCTACTATTTTCACTGTTACCTTGACACAGCTCTCTCTCCACAGAGTGTCCATCCTGACCCTAACTGTGACACACACACCACTGAAAATGAGGACCAGACAGTCTGGCAGTAAGTATGTTATAACTTATTCATTTATGTGTTTATTTTGTATACCGTTTTTGTGTTTGTTTGTGTGAGTGGGTAATTGGGTGAGTGAGAGAGAGACACAGAAAGTAGAGGTGAGAGAGAATGCTACAGAGCAGTGTGTAAAGTGCTCATACTGTGTTTCCTGTGTCGCTGTCTCTCAGAGTGTGAGGGACTCGCCCAGTGACACATTCACATCTCTTCAGAGAGATGCTCAGCCCTCCGTGTATCAGGCCATCCAGGGGAGAAAACCACCACAGAACCTGGACTGAAGACAACCACCACAGAACCTGGACTGATAGAACCACCACAGAACCTGGACTAAAGACAACCACCACAGAACCTGGACTGATAGAACCACCACAGAACCTGGACTGAAGAGAACCACCACAGAACCTGGACTGAAGAGAACCACCACAGAACCTGGACTGAAGAGAACCACCACAGAACCTGGACTGAAGACAACCACCACAGAACCTGGACTGAAGAGAACCACCACAGAACCTGGACTGAAGACAGCCACCACAGAACCTGGACTGAAGAGAACCACCACAGAACCTGGACTGAAGACAACCACCACAGAACCTGGACTGAAGACAACCACCACAGAACCTGGACTGAAGAGAACCACCACAGAACCTGGACTGAAGACAACCACCACAGAACATGGACTGAAGAGAACCACCACAGAACCTGGACTGATAGAACCACCACAGAAACTGGACTGATAGACCCACCACAGAACCTGGACTGAAGAGCTATGGCTCCAAACCAAAGCTAGTCCTTACACCTCTATTCTCTTGCTAATATATTGTTATAATATCTTGAAGGTTCACCCAAATTACAAAATGACACATTGGTTTCCTTACCCTTTTAGCAATCTATGAACATGGTGTGACAGCAGTCCATGCTTTGGTTTAGTTTCCCCTGGCACTGTTTCAACTTGCTAACATTTTAGCATCCGTGGCACAAATCCCATTCAAGTAGAAAGGCATTTCTCGCACATAATGTCGAAATCATTCAAATGTAAAAAATGCATTGTGAAGCTCAACAAAGTCACTTATAGATGATTTGAACATGATGTGAGAATGTTAATATGTGAAATATTATTATCGGTCCCATGACTTGAATGGGATTTTTGTTACAAATGCTATAATGTTATGTAAATGTGGGAGTGTTCGACATTGCAGCCGACTTTATAGGCGAGTCAAGATCTACAAATCACCTTGCATGATAAATAACTACTCAATATTATTAATAGACCAGTCAGTCACAATTTACCCATCATACATCACAGTTTTGATGCTCTGGAACACTGTCTGTGTGACTGTGGAATGAAGCCCTCTCTGCATAAGTATCTTAGTTACTGACATAGAGTTGGACAGAGGGTATATCTTGGCATCTTTGTCAAGATGTCTTCTGTGACAGAATGAGCAGCGCCATTGAGGGCTATTTCCATTTTAAAGCAGTTAATGTATTCTTCTTCAACTTCCATAAGTTTAATAACAGTCGGTTTACCAATTGAAATGGTGTATTCAATGGCTTAGCCATGCTAAAACAGTCTTTTTAGCAAGTGCGCCCTCTATTCAACTCTATTGTCCCTGACTGCTTCAAAGTTGTCAACCACACACTTCAAATCTCACACTCAGTGTCTATTTACATAGACTTCCAGTAAGTTAACTTACAACTCATCTCCCCTTCACTCTGTAAGTACGCTTGACGATTTCTTAAAATATGTATCTTTTATCATTTGTTTGTATCCATGAACTTCTGTATCCTGTTTTGTGCATGGCAATGCTATTACAATTTTCATTGTTTTATTTTTCTGTTAAGTACAGTATACTTTGTAAATGTATTTTTGCATATTAATCTGATACAGTATTGTACATGTGGTTTCACACATAATACATCTGCATGCTATTTTAAGGACTTTAAGAGTAATAGATTGTTGTGGAGACTTGTTTGAAAATGGCCTAAAGTAAGAGTGATTGGGTGGATGCTTCATAAGAGCTCTCGGAGTAGTATTAACATGAAACACAGTGATGGTGGGTTGTGTTCAGGAGTAGTATTAACATGAGACACAGTGATGGTGGGTTGTGTTTAGGAGTAGTATTAACATGAGACACAGTGATGGTGGGTTGTGTTTAAGAGTAGTATTAACATGAGACACAGTGATGGTGGGTTGTATTTAGCAGTAGTATTAACATGAGACACAGTGATGGTGGGTTGTGTTTAGGAGTAGTATTAACATGAAACACAGTGATGGTGGGTTGTGTTTAGCAGTAGTATTAACATGAGACACAGTGATTGTGGGTTGTGTTTAGGAGTAGTATTAACATGAAACACAAGGCCGGCCTGCATAGGATTAGGCCTTTGATTGACGAGGGCAGCATTTTCTGAGCTAAACTGACCAAGACCCACCTCCAACAACACAGAAAACCTCACAAAATGCAGCCTAAAAACAATGACAATTTCTCTTAATCAGTGGGGTTTTTAGGTGAGCACTGATTCCACCCTGTGATAAGCAGTAACCACTTTGTCAATGGCAGGGATGCAAAATATTTATCTTGTCCGTTCCCAGCGCTCCTCTCCAGGGTGCTGTTGGAGAGACGCATCACTGCTGAGCTCCACCAACATTCTGTAAATAAAGAAAAATAAAGAGTATGTGGCCTTTTCGGGAAACTTTTTATATCAGGTTTCTCCTATCAAATAGCCTTACCTGAATGACGCCCAATCACATAAAAAATGTGCTGACACTTAACAAACAACATATTCTAAAAACAATACAAGTCAAGGTAAAATAGACAATATTGTCTGGACAACCAGGCTAGTCACTGCTGTCCAGGAGATTCATCCATGGGCTAAATTGTCATTATCAGTGGTTTCGAGTTTGTATCCTTCAATTTATTACTAAGCTGATCATAGCGAAAATAAAATATTTCTGCATTTGTTGCTGTGTAAACACATTGCAAATAGGCTCAGGATAAATCCTCCTGATGAAGTTGGGTAGCTGATTTTCAGAGCTTAATTAGCCACATTGATTAGTCACAGGAATCAGGACTAATTAAGATGATGCAACAGCCTGTTTTACAAACGGTGGACCTACCAAATGGATGGGCATTCATAAAATTCCGTAGAATACATCCCCGTAAGCACAGGCCGACATCTTTTGGACATCTTTGGTCATGTCCGAACTGGCAGTCTTTTTTGGTGTTTTACATATGGTAGGCCTACAACATAGATGGGCATTCCTAAAATTCTATTTCAGACAACACTGTAGGCTATACCTCAGTAAGCACCGTCCAACACTGTAGGCTATACCTCAGTACGCACCGTCCAACACTGACAACTTTTGGAGGTCTTTTTTTGGTCCTGTCTGGACTGGATGTTTTTTTTGGTGCATTCCGGACCGGTCCTGATTTCCACGTTCACGGACGTTGGTTTTTGGTCTGGTCCGGACCAAATTTGAACCAATCATAGACGTCTGTGTTTGGTTGAGATTTTGCCTGCTCTGGGCCAGCTTTCATTTGGCTCAAACAAAGACGTCTATAAATCACGTCTTTTCATCTTTCATTCAGAACCTAAAGTCAACCTAACTTCAACGTCTGGAAAAACAAGTATTTTAAAACCACGACCTAGAGAGGTAACACCGGCAATCAACTTAACACTTTACAACTAAGCACGCTGAAAATAAACAAGACTTCTACAGAGCAGCACACACTGTGCACCAACCGACAGCTCCACACAGAGAGCAGGAATAACTTTATTTCCTCCTTCCTGACTGCCAATGTGCTTTTAAAGTGGCAGCGCACGGTGAAGGCTCTGTGCAGGATTTCGCCACAACATTAAACTATATATGGATAACAGGCTACATTAGAATATGTATAGATAACAGGCTACATTCGACTATATATGGATAACAGGCTACATTAGACTATATATGGATAACAGACTACATTAGACTATATATGGATAACAGGCTACATTAGACTATATATGGAAAACAGGCTACATTAGACTATACAGTATATGGACAGCAGCAGTCAATACAGCAGGCTATGGTGATGATGATACTGATTCCTCTGCTAACTAATGCTACTACCAGTACTGTACACAAGGGTCAACATTGTAACATAATATGATAGTGGCATGTTGTAATACTACAGTCATCAGTGTTTGTGTTATTAAATGTGACTTTGTCAAGTAGCCAGTGTTGTGTTTCACCATTCTATCTAATGTATTGTCAGTTTGTAATGTTGTTATTAGCCCAACATTATTAAGGACATTATTATTAGGATGGTGCAGTAATGTTGAGATGCCAGTAGGGAGAGCTCTAGTCTAGAACACTGGAACCTTCAGCAGCACTTTGATACAGCTGATGAGGAGTGTAAATTGAATGTGTTTGTAGAATAGAATGAATGACATCATGGAACTGACCAAATGTAAATGGAACTTTGACCTGTTCCATGTAGAACTCAGAGGGACAAGGCAACACATTCTAATATATTATAAACATTCCATATAGAATAATCAACATATTGTTAACATGGTTCTGTATTTAAATGAAAGTGGAAATGGGGGACATTTTGTCCATTATAGAAATGTAGGGCCCACTAATACAGTAACCTTCCTTTTCTGATGTGCTGTTCTGGTCCTCATGCATGTTAATGTCTTAAAGAGGAAGGAAGGTGTCACGCCCTGACCTGAGAGAGCCTTTTTATGTCTCTATTTAGGTTTGGTCAGGGTGTTTTGTACATAATGTTGCTGCTACCATCTCTTATGACTGAAAATAACTTCTGGAAATCAGAACAGCGATAACTCACCTTGAACTGGATGAAGAGTTTCTCTTTAATGAGTTGGACGAGAGGGATTTACTCCAGACTCCCGAACAGGCCCTCATCCCTGTCATTCGCAGGAGAAAGAGACGGAAAAGATTTTGCGGAAGAAGATCGGGGTGCCTTGTGACGAGTGGCTAACATGCCGTTGCCATCTGTACTATGTACTATTGGCCAACGTACAATCGCTGGATAATAAATTGGACAAACTAAAATCACATATATCCTACCAATGGGACATTCAAAACAGTAAAATCTTATGTTTCACCGAGTCATGGCTGAACGACGACATGAATAACATACAGCTGGTGGGTTATACACTGTATCGGCAGGATCGAACAGCAGCCTCTGGTATGACAAGGGATGGCGGTCTATGTATATTTGCAAACAACAGCTGGTGCACAATATCTAAGGAAGTCTCAAGGTTTTGCCCACCTGAGGTAAACGGGTAGACCTAGAGAGTTTGTCTTTATTTTTCGTAGCTGTCTACATACCACCACAGACCGATGCTGGCACTAAGACCAAACTCAATGAGCTGTATACAGCCATAAGAAAACAGCAAAACTCTCATCCAGAGGCGGCGCTCCTAGTGGCTGGGGACTTTAATGCAGGGAAACTTAAATCTGTTTTACCTCATTTCCACCAGCATGTTAAATGTGCAACCAGAGGGAAAAAAACTCTGGACCACCTTTACTCCACACAGAGAGACGCATAGACAGCTCTACCTCACCCTCCATTTGGCAAATCTGACCATAATTCTATCCTCCTGATTCCTGCTTAAAAGCAAAAATTAAAGCAGGAAGCACCAGTGACTCAATTTAAAAGTGGTCAGACGAAGCAGATGCCAAGCTACAGGACTGTTTTGCTAGCACAGACTGGAAAATGTTCCGGGATTCTTCTGATGGCATTGAGGAGTACATCACAGTCGTCACTGGCTTCATCAATAAGTGCATTGATGACGTTGTCCCCACAGTGACTGTACGTACATACCCCAACCAGCAGCATTGTATTACAGGTAATATCCGCACTGAGCTAAAGGCTAGAGATGCCGCTGAAGCTTATAAGAAATCCCGCTATGCCCTCCAACAAACCATCAAGCAGGAGAAAATACAGGACTAAGATAGAATTGTTCTACACTGGCTCCGACACTCGTCGGATGTGGCAGGGCTTGCAAACTATTACAGACTACAAAGTGAAGCACAGCCGAGAGTTGCCCGGTGAGCCTACCAGACGAGCTAAATTACAATAGCCTACCAGATGAGCTAAATTACTTCTATGCTCACTTCGAAGCAAGTAACACTGAAACATGCATGAGAGCATCAGCTGTTCTGGACGACTGTGTGATCACGCTCTCCACAGCTGATGTATGACCTTTAAACAGGTCAACATTCAAAAGGCCGCAGGGCCAGATGGATTACGAGGACGTGTACTGCGAGCATGCGCTGACCAACTGGCAAGTGTCTTCACTGACATTTTCAACCTCTCCCTTTCTGAGTCTGTAATACCAACATGTTTCAAGCAGACCACCATAGTCCCTGTGCCCAAGAACACTAAGGTAACCTGCCTAAATGACTACCAATCCGTAGCACTCACATCTGTAGCCATGAAGTGCCTTTGAAAGGCTGGTCATGGTTCACATCAACACCATTATCCCAGAAACCCTAGATCCACTCCAATTTGCATACCGCCCCAACAGATCCACAGATGATGCAATCTCTATTGCACTCCACACCTGGACAAAAGGAACACCTATGTGAGAATCCTATTCATTGACTACAGCTCAGTGTTCAACACCATAGTGCCCTCAAAGCTCATCACAAAGCTAAAGACCCTGGGACTAAACACTTCCCTCTGCAACTGAATCCTGGACTTCCTGATGGGCCGCCCCCTGGTGGTAAGGCTAGGTAACAACACATCCGCCATGCTGATCCTCAACATTGGGGCCCTTCAGAGTTGCATGCTCAGTCCTCTCCTGTACTCCCTTTTCACTCATGACTGCACGGTCAGGAACGACTCCAACACCATCATTAAGTTTGCTGATGACACAACAGTGGTCAGCCTGCCTGATCACCAACAACGACGAGACAGCAAATAGGGAGGAGGTCGGAGACCTGGCCGTGTGGTGCCAGGACATCAACCTCTCCCTCAACGTGATCAAGACTAAGGAGATGATTGTGGACTACAGGAAAAGGAGGACTGAGCATGCCCTCATTCTCATTGACAGGGCTGTAGTGGAGCAGGTTGAGAGCTTCAAGTTCCTTGGTGTCCACATCACCAACAAACTAACATGATCCAAGCACACCAAGACAGTCGTGAAGAGGGCACGACAAAACCCATTCCCTCTCAAGAGACCGAAAATATTTGGCATGGGTTCTCAGATCCTCAAAAGGTTCTACAACTGCACCATCGAGAGCATCCTGACTGGTTGCGTCACTGCCTGGTATGGCAACTGCTTGGCTTCCGAATGCAAGGCACTACAGAGGGTAGTGAGAATGGCCCAGTACATCACTGGGGCCATGCTTCCTGCCATCCAGGACCTCTATACCAGGCGGTGTTTTTTATTTCACCTTTATTTAACCAGGTAGGCTAGTTGAGAACAAGTTCTCATTTGCACCTGCGACCTGGCCAAGATAAAGCATAGCAATTCGACATATACAACAACACAGAGTTACACATGCAATAAACAAAACGTACAGTCAATAATGCAGTAGAACAAAAGAAAACAAAAAGTCTATATACAGTGAGTGCAAATGAGGTAAGAAAAGGGAGTTAAGGCAATAAATAAGCCATGGTGGCTAAGTAATTACAAGATAGCAATTAAACACAAATGGTAGATGAGCAGAAGATGCATGTGCAAGTAGAGATACTGGGGTGCAAAGGAGCAAGATAAATAAATAAATACAGTATGGGGAGGAGGTAGGCAGATAGATGGGCTGTTTACAGATGGGCTATGTACAGGTGCAGTGATCTGTGAGCTGCTCTGACAGCTGGTGCTTAACTTGTTATAGATAGGGGGCAGTATTTTCACGGACGGATAAAAAACGTACCCGATTTAATCTGATTATTACTCCTGCCCAGAAACTAGAATATGCATATAATTATTAGCTTTGGATAGAAAACACTGCAAAGTTTCTAAAACTGTTTGAATGGTGTCTGTGAGTATAACAGAACTCATTTGGCAGGCCAAAACCTGAGAAGATTCCAAACAGGAAGCGCCCTCTCTGACCATTTCTTGACATTCTTGATCATCTCTATCCAAAACAGGGGATCTCTGCTGTAACGTGACATTTTCTAACGCTCCCATAGGCTCTCAGAAGGCGACAGAACGTTGAATGATGACTTTGCAGGCCATGGCTGAAAAACAGTAGCGCATTTGGTAAGTGGTCGATCTGAGAACAATGAGACTGGCGCGCGCATGCACGAGACGACTCTATGTTTTATTTTTAGTCTTTGAACGAAAACAGGGTTTCCCGGTCGGAATATTATCGCTTTTTTACGAGAAAAATCGCATAAAAATTTATTTTATACAGCTTTTGACATGCTTCGAAGTACGATATTGGAATATTTTGAATTTTTTTGTCACGAAACGCGCCGGGCGCGTCACCCTTCTTTACCCTTCGGATAGTGTCTTGAACGCACAACAAAACGCCGCTATTTGGATATAACTATGGATTATTTTGAACCAAATCAACATTTGTTATTGAAGTAGAAGTCCTGGGAGTGCATTCTGACGAAGAACAGCAAAGGTAATCCAATTTTTCTTATAGTAAATCTGAGTTTGGTGAGTACCAAACTTGGTGGGTGTCAAAATAGCTAGCCATGATGGCCGGGCTATCTACTCAGAATATTGCAAAATGTGCTTTCACCGAAAAGCTATTTTAAAATCGGACACCGCGATTGCATAAAGGAGTTCTGTATCTATAATTCTTAAAATAATTGTTATGTTTTTTGTGAACGTTTATCGTGAGTAATTTAGTAAATTCACCGGAAGTGTTCGGTGGGAATGCTAGTTCTGAACGTCACATGCTAATGTAAAAAGCTAGTTTTTGATATAAATATGAACTTGATTGAACAAAACATGCATGTATTGTTTAACATAATGTCCTGGGAGTGTCATCTGATGAAGATCATCAAAGGTAAGTGCTGCATTTAACTGTGGTTTTGTTTTTTGTGACATTATATGCTAGCTTGAAAAATGGGTGTCTGATTATTTCTGGCTGGGTACTCTGCTGACATAATCTAATGTTTTGCTTTCGCTGTAAAGCCTTTTTGAAATCGGACAGTGTGGTTAGATAAAGGACAGTCTTGTCTTTAAAGTTAGTGAGGGAGATATGAGTCTCCAGCTTCAGAGACTTTTGCAGTTCGTTCCAGTCATTTGCAGCAGAGAACAGGAAGGAAAGACGACCAAAGGAGGAATTGGCTTTGGGGGTGACAAGTGAGATATACCTGCTGGAGCTCGTGCTACGAGTGGGTGCTGCTATGGTGACCAGTGAGCTGAGATAAGGCGGGGCTTTACCTAGCAGAGACTTGTAGATAACCTGTAGCCAGTGGGTTTGTCGATGAGTATGAAGCGAGGGCCAACCAACGAGAGCATACAGGTCGCAGTGGTGGGTAGTGTATGGGGCTTTGGTGACAAAACGGATGGCACTGTGATAGACTGCATCCAATTTGTTGAGTAGAGTGTTGGAGGCTATTTTATAGATGACATCACCGAAGTCGAGGATTGGTAGGATGGTCAGGTTTACGAGGGAATGTTTGGTAGCATGAGTGAAGGATGCTTTGTTGAGATATAGGAAGCCGATTCTAGATTTCATTTTGGATTGGAGATGCTTAATGTGAGTCTGGAAGGAGAGTTTGCAGTCTAACCAGACACCTAGGTATTTGTAGTTGTCCACGTACTCTAAGTCAGAGCCTGTGATGCTGGACGGGCGAGCAGGTGCGGGCAGTGATCGATTGAATAGCATGCATTTTGTTTTACTTGCGTTTAAGAGCAGTTGGAGGCCACGGAAGGGGAGTTGTATGGCATTGAAGCTCGTCTGGAGGTTAGTTAATTAACACAGTGTCCAAAGAAGGGCCAGAAGTATACAGAATGGTGTCGTCTGCGTAGAGGTGGATCAGAGAATCACCAGCAGCAAGAGCAAAATCAATGATGTGTACAGAGAAGAGAGTCGGCCGGAGATTTGAACCCTGTGGCACCCTCATAGAGACTGCCAGAGGTCCGGAAAACAGGCCCTCCGATTTGACATACTGAACTCTATCAGAGAAGTAGTTGGTAAACCAGGCGATGCAATCATTTTAGAAACCAAGGCTGTCGAGTCTGCCAATAAGAATGTGGTGATTGACAGAGTCAAAAGCCTTGGTCGATGAATACGGCTGCACAGTAATGTCTCGTATCAATGGCAGTTATAAGGTCGTTTAGGACCTTGAGCGTGGCTGAGGTGCACCCATGACCAGCTCTGAAACCAGTTTGCATAGCGGAGAATGTACGGGGGGATTCGAATTGTTCGGTAATCTGTTTGTTAACATGGCTTTCGAAGACCTTAGAAAGACAGGGTAGGATAGATATAGGTCTGTAGCAGTTCGGGTCTAGAGTGTCACCCCCTTTGAAGAGGGGGATGACCGCGGCAGCTTTACAATCTTTGGGAATCTCAGACGATACGAATGAGAGGTTGAGCAGGCTAGTAATAGGGGTTGCAACAATTTTGGCAGATCATTTTAGAAAGAGAGGGTACAGATTGTCTAGCCTGGCTGATTTGTAGGGGTCCAGATTTTGCAGCTCTTTCAGAACATCAGCTATCTGGATTTGGGTGAAGGAGAAATGGTTGGGGATTTGGCGGGTTGCTGTGGAGGGTGCCGGGCAGTTGACCGTGGTAGGGGTAGCCAGGTGGAAAGCATGGCCAGCCGTAGAGAAATGCTTATTGAAATTATCAATTATCGTGGATTTATCGGTGGTAACAGTGTTTCCTAGCCTCAGAGCAGTGGGCAGCTGGGAGGAGGTGCTCTGATTCTCCATTGACTTTACAGTGTCCAAGAACTTTTTTGAGTTAGTACTACAGGATGCAAATTTCTGTTTGAAAAAGCTCGCCTTAGCTTTCCTAACTGCCTGTGTATATTTGTTCCTAACTTCCCTGAAAAGTTGCATATCACGGGGGCTATTTGATGCTAATGCAGAACGCCACAGGATGTTTTTGTGCTGGTTGAGGGCAGACAGGTCTGGAGTGAACCAAGGACTATATCTATTCCTAGTTCTACATTTTTTGAATGGGGCATGCTTATTTAAGATGGTGAGGAAGGCACTTTTAAAGAATTGCCAGGCATCATCTACTGACGGGATGAGGTCAATGTCATTCCAGGATACCCCGGACAGGTAGATTAGAAATTCCTGCTCGCAGAAGTGTTTTAGGGAGCGTTTGACAGTGATGAGGGGTGGTCGATTGGTCGCAGCCCCATTACGGATGCAGGCAATGAGGCAATGATCGCTGAGATCTTGATTGAAAACAGCAGAGGTTTATTTGGAGGGCGAGTAAGTTAGGATGATATCTATGAGGGTGCCCGTGTTTACAGATTTGGGGTTCTACCTGGTAGGTTCATTGATCATTTTTGTGAGATTGAGGGCATCAAGCTTAGATTGTAGGATGAAAGTGGGGGGGTGGGGGGGGTGTTAAGCATGTCCCAGTTTAGGTCACCTAGTAGCACGAGCTCAGAAGATAGATGGGGGGCAATCAATTCACATATGGTATCGAGGGCACAGCTGGAGACAGAGGGTGGTCTATAGCAAGCGGCAACAGTGAGAGACTTGTTTCTGGAAAGGTGCATTTTTAGAAGTAGAAGCTCGAATTGTTTGGGTACAGACTTGGATAGTAATACAGAACTCTGTGCAGGCTATCTTTGCAGTTGATTGCAACACCACCCCCTTTGACAGTTCTATCTTGGCGGAAAATGTTATAGTTAGCAATGGAGATTTTAGGGTTTTTGGTGGTTTTCCTATCCAGGATTCAGACACAGCTAAGAAATCCGGGTTGGCAGAGTATGCTAAAGCAGTGTGTAAAGCAAACTTAGGGAGTAGGCTTCTAATGTTAACATGCATGAAACCAAAGCTTTTACGGTTACAGAAGTCAACAAATGAGAGCACCTGGGGAGTGGGAGTGGAGCTAGGCACTGCAGGACCTGGATTAACCTCTACATCACCAGAGGAACAGAGGAGAAGTAGGATAAGGGTACGGCTAAAGGCTATACAAACTGGCCGTCTAGCACGTTCAGAACAGAGAGTAAAAGGAGCAGGTTTCTGGGCACGATAGCATAGATTCAAGTCAGTGTACAGACAAAGGTAAGGTAGGATGTGAGTACATTGGAGGTAAACCTAGGCATTGAGTAATGATGAGAGAGATATAGTCTCTAGAGACGTTTAAACCAGGTGATGTCATCGCATATGTAGGAGGTGGAACAACATGGTTGGTTAAGGCATATTGAGCAGGGCTAGAGACTCTACAGTGAAATAAGACAGTAATCACTAACCAGGACAGTAATGGACGAGGCATATTGATATTAGAGCGAGGCAGTTAGCAGACCGGGGCAAGCAAGCTAGCAGTTAGCAGAACGGGGCAAGCAAGCTAGCAGTTAGCAGACTGGGGCAAGCAAGTTAGCAGAAGGGCCTTTGGGGGATGTTGCAATGGGGGTAAGTCTGTTTTTGCCTCTTCGTGCGGTGATGTCGATAGACCAGTCGTGGATTAGTAGTTAGGGTTTCAAGTAGCTCTAGGTAAATAGCATGCCGCGGTTAGCAGAATGGGCCTTCAGCGGACGTCGCACGTGAGGGGCCTGTTGGAATCCTCGGTCAGAAAATGTTCAGAGTTTGCGGTAGGAATCCGGGGATATGGAGAGAAAAAAAAATAGGTCCCCTATGCTCTGGTTTGAGTCACGTTGTTCGAACTGGCGAGAGCTTTCCAAGCTAAAGGTTAGCTGTTGACCGCTAGCAATGGTTTGCTGACTGATAGCTTGTAGGTAGTTAGCTGCCTAGCTTCAGTTGAGGGATTCCAGATCCTTAGTAAATAGTAATACTTTAGAAAAAAAATCCAGATCCACGCCACATTGGGTGAGGCGGGTTGCAGGAGAGTATTTAGATGTTGAGGTTTAGGAAAATATTTAAAAAGATAATAACTCTACCTACAAGCATATTTACATTTGACATTTTAGTCATTTAGCAGACGCTCTTATCCAGAGCGACTTACAGCACTGAATGCATACATTTCATACATTTTTTTTTTCCGTACTGGTCCCCCGTCGCTCTGATATATATATATATATATATATATATATATATATATATATATATATATATATATATATATATATTGACTAACCGGTGCCCCTCACATTGACTCTGTACCTTTACCCCCTGTATATAGCCTCACTATGTTATTTTATTGCTGCTCTTAATTATTTGTTACTTTCATTTATTTCCTTTTTTTGTATTTTTCTTAAAACTGCATTGTTAGTATATGGCTTGTAAGTAAGCGTTTCACTGTACGGTCTACACCTGTTGTATTTGGCACATGTGACAAAAACAATTTGATTTGAAGCTGGTTTGATGTTGATTATGATATGTTTTCCTGTGTGCCAAATACACCAGATATTGTTGTTTTGGGGAGAGGCCAGGGAGAGGTGCTCATTGTGGAAGTGGGTTGCTCATTTAACGGCTTTCCTGAGACTCTGCTTAAATACCTGCCCCTTGTGGTGCTTGGACAGCCTCTGCTGTAGGTGCAAGCTGGTGGCACTGATATTTGTCAGTCTCGGCCACTCACACAGGCTTGCAGTGCGTGGCCTCCAATTTGCGGGCCTGACAAAAACTAGGGCAAAACAATTGGCTAGGTATTGCTCTGATTCAGCTGACGTGGGCAGTCTAGCCGTTTGGAGAGGGAGGTGCTTTTTGTACCTAAGTGCCATGCATTCAGGGACCTTTGAAATGTTCAATTTGATTGGTGGATTCAAATAAACTATTTAAAATGTGTGTGTGACACCGTGGATTTATCTGAGGGTCCTGATAGGGAGTAGGATTGACATCTATACTGTGTAGGATGTGTGATTTAACTTTTCTACATCCATAACAACCAGCTCTATAGACTTTGATACAGACTCCATGGGCCTTATGGGCCTTCACTACAGATGCTCTGTGTGTGTGTGTGTGTGTGTGTGTGTGTGTGTGTGTGTGTGTGTGTGTGTGTGTGTGTGTGTGTGTGTGTGTGTGTGTGTGTGTGTGTGTGTGTGTGTGTGTGTGTCACAAGTGTAGAGAGTCAGGAGGCAGTTGCAGGTTTAGAACTACTGAAATCTATTAAAATAATAAAGTACTCAGGAAATAGCAGGAAAACAAGCAACATTTACAATGACCGACAAAGACAAATGACAGAGGGAGTATATATACAGTGATAGAGTGGAGATTGGAACCAGGTGTGTGTAATGAAGACTAACAAGTCCGGGGTTGATGAGTGAAGGGCGTTTGCCAGCAGCAGGTTTGGCAGCAACTAGAAGGCCGGCGAAGCCGAAAGCCTGAGCTGGACAGGAGGTGGAGCCAAAGCGAAGGCTGGTGTTGCTGTGTGTGTTTGGGTGTGTGTGTGTGTGTGGGTGTTTGGGTGTGTGTTTGGGTGTGTGTTTGTGTGTGTGTGTGTGTGTGGGTGTTTGGGTGTGTGTTTGTGTGTGTGTTTGTGTGTGTGTGTGTGTGTGCGTGTGTGCATGTTTGTGAGTCACTTGCTGTTTAGCCTCACAGCTTGGGGATAGGAGCTATCATTGAACCTTGTGGTCAGAAATATGTGTTTACAGTACTACAGATCTGTTCAATAAGTGATTGTTGTTGTTGATGTTGTTTATAATGATGACTATTGTATACATTACGAAATTATTTTTGCATCATACATCATGTCAGCTTAAATAGACAGATGTAGACAGACATGCAACACATCACACACATTACATACATAGTGCAATAGACTTACAGACAGACAGTATTCACTTAGACAACCATATAGCACAATACAACACAACACAATATGAGCCTGGTTCATTTTCAGTAATGAGGCCCTGTACCCCATTTACAGTTTCTACTTCAATGTATCAGGTGGAGTTATTCACCAGCTATAGAGTGACTTGTTGTTTATGTTTCTAAGACTGCAGGGTGGGAGATGCAACAATGACCTTGAGAACAGCAGGAAGTGTGTTGGTGGTCTTTCTCTGGTCTGTAGCAGGTATGGTCTCATTCCTGTATTTTAGTTGCTCTGTTTATCAATATAAAGATATTTCTAAAAGCATAACAACTTGTGTTCTACTGTCAACACATTCGGCATCTCCACTTCACTTTAAACAGTTGTCTTTCACACCTCACTGAGTGATGCTTATCTGTGGTTTCCATTCTCACTCAACCAAAGAGTATCAATGTCTCAACTCAGCAACTATGGAACAAAGTGTTAATGTGAGTCAAAAGTCCTTGAACTTAATGTAACGTCCTTGTGATGTCTAACTGTGTTTCAGTTGTACTGGGTCAGATTGGCTGGAGTGTTACATACACCACTCAGAGTATCTGTACCTTGAAGGGGTCAACAGTGGAGCTGTCCTGCTCTTACACATATCCCAGTGGTACAGTCAGAACAACCTTCTGGTTCACTAAAAATGATGCTGAGGGTCCTGTTAGTTTGAGTGATGACCCAGACTACAAAGGTCGTGTGACGTATCGTAAGGATGAAGAGAATGGTCACACCCTGTCAATCACAGACCTGAGAGAGAGTGACTCAGCTACGTACAAGTTCAGATTTATAACAGATCAGACTGGAGGGAAATATACTGGCAATCCTGGAGTCACTCTGTCTGTCACAGGTACAGTAACATTCTATATACTGGTGATCCTGGAGTCACTCTGTCTGTAACAGGTACAGTTACATTCAATATACTGGTGATCCTGGAGTCTCTCTGTCTGTCACAGGTACAGTAACATTCTATATACTGGTGATCCTGGAGTCACTCTGTCTGTAACAGGTACAGTAACATTCTATATACTGGTGATCCTGGAGTCTCTCTGTCTGTAACAGGTACAGTAACATTCTATATACTGGTGATCCTGGAGTCTCTCTGTCTGTAACAGGTACAGTAACATTCTATATACTGGTGATCCTGGAGTCACTCTGTCTGTAACAGGTACAGTAACATTCTATATACTGGTGATCCTGGAGTCACTCTGTCTGTAACAGGTACAGTGATATTATATATATATAATGCTAATCTGTTTAATTGTTTCTGGAAAATTGTCTTGATTTTATTTAAATAATACAATTAATATGAAAGCATGCATTAAATAGGAATGTCTGAATTGCTGATTTGAGAACGTCCACTCCTGCCTCATTTGAACTAAACAGGTAATTGAGGGTTTAATGTTATCTACTCCAGACCTGCAGGTGAAGGTGACCACTACATTGTTGTCAATGACACTGACCTGTAGCACCACCTGTACTCTGACTGGTAACCCCACCTACATCTGGTACAGGAACAGCACGATTGGACAAGAGGACTCCTCCCCCTCGTACTCAGTCCACTTAAAAACTGAAGACAGCTTCTACTGTGCTGTAAAAGGCATCAATTCTCCTGCAGTGTGTGAGTGTGACTAATACACTTTATAAAGTCTGTCAAAATCATCCAATGCATCATTGGTCAGTGTTGATGTTTAGTGAAACAGACATCAAATAGGGCTACTATTTCATTTAGATTAATGGATGTTGATTTTACAGTTCAAAATACTTACACAATTTCATAATGAGAAGCCAAACTTTTAATTTGTCTGTTATCCAGATGGCCCAAAGAACACCTCAGTGTCAATCAGTCCCTCTGGTGAAATAGTGGAGGGCAGTTCAGTGAATCTGACCTGCAGCAGTGTTGCCAACCCACCTGTGGACAAATACACCTGGTACAAGATAACATACAAGAAAATGTCAATGAGACATTCTGGACAGAGATACACCATCCATAACATCAGCTCTGAGGAGAGAGAGGGATACTACTGCGAGGCTCTGAACATTATAGGGAGAGAACATATCCCTGTCCATATTAATGTTACATGTAAGTATGTCACATTCTGATCATTTTTGGTGCCCTGTCATTTTACAGATTTCATTCTGACATCATGCATTTATAATCTCAAGATCCTGCAGCAGTGTTTCCCTGGGTTCCTGTGGTGGGGGTGGGGGCTGTCCTGACTGCTGGAGCTCTGCTACTCACCATCTACTGCAGTCTGAAGAGGTGAGACTTTCATTGAGATATACTGTTAGTTACACATCAACCTCCACTAGAGGTCAGTAGAGAGCAGAACTCACTCTGTCCCTCATTACAGGAGACACACAGGAGGAAGTGATGCCACAGCAGACACACAGGTAATAATGTCAACAACCAAAGATTTCAATCCTAATACCATAGACAGTAAGCAAATTAATTTACATAAAAATGTTGCAGGGAGGGGTTCGTAAAGTGCTCATTCAATGTGTCTTCTTTCAGATTAAGGGACTCCCCTGTGACACAGCCCCTCAGATAGATGCTGAGCCCTCCGATTATGAGAACTGGGGAGAACCACCACAGAACCTGGACAGTGACACAGACCCTCAGATAGATGCTGAGCCCCCCGATTATGAGAACTGGGGAGAACCACCACAGAACCTGGACTGAACAGAACCACCACAGAACCAGGACTGAAGAGAACCAAAACAGAACCTGGACTGAAGAGAACCAAAACAGAACCTGGACTGAAGAGAACCACCACAGAACCTGGACTGAAGAGAACCAAAACAGAACCTGGACTGAAGAGAACCAAAACAGAACCTGGACTGAAGAGAACCACCACAGAACCTGGACTGAAGAGAACCACCACAGAACCTGGACTGAAGAGAACCAACACATAACCTGGACTGAAGAGAACCACCACTGAACCTGGACTGAAGAGCGACAGCATCAAGGTTTACCAGACAATGATCTTTAACCTTTGAGTAAATGCTGGAATGTAGATTGTTCTCCTAATGATCAATACAGTATGTATATAGATGATCAATACAGTATGTATATAGATGATAAATACCGTTAATAGATGATAAATGGGATAGATTATGCTTCTGCTCTTTTTCTATGAGATTTGGCCATTTCCAGATTTGATTACATTTCAAATAGAAATATTTGTAATTTTTTATTAGCAAATTATTAATTTCAATCTTGGCGATATAGGCTCTGCTCCTTCAGGGTAACAGCTATACCAATCCCCCAGCAGGAAAACAGAACCTAACAGGTGGAGGCTGGGGTGGTGGGAGGAGCTAATCTCCTGCTCATGATCAGAAAACATTGCTACTCACTCACTGTATAGCAACACATAGCCTGTATGCTAGTCTAGCATAGACTACTTCTTCCTTGTATGGATGAGGGAGTATTCTCCATGATGGTTCACGGAGCACACTGACTCAGCTCGAAGCTGGTATTGGGAAGAAACAAGTGGGCAGTATGATAGGTTACTCTCGATGCTAGTTCTACTTAGCTAGCTTGTAGCCGGCTATTGATTGACAACAGAGCAGCAACATGGTTCATCCTCGCAATCAATCACATCCCTGCAGCAGCCAAACACTGCAACATGAGCATATTGAACGATGCTGGGAGGTTCAAACACAGCTAGCGAGCATTCACAAAGAAAACATTATATCAGAAATCAGCAGCATAGCTAGAAACAGCTAGTTACAGCAGCAGAGTCAGTGGAGGAAAAGAAGCCAGCGTATAGTAACAGTAGTTACAGCAGCAGAGTCAGTGGAGGAAAAGAAGCCAGCGTATAGTAACAGTAGTTACAGCAGCAGAGTCAGTGGAGGAAAAGAAGCCAGCGTATAGTAACAGTAGTTACAGCAGCAGAGTCAGTGGAGGAAAAGAAGCCAGCGTATAGTAACAGTAGTTACAGCAGCAGAGTCAGTGGAGGAAAAGAAGCCAGCGTATAGTAACAGTAGTTACAGCAGCAGAGTCAGTGGAGGAAAAGAAGCCAGCGTATAGTAACAGTAGTTACAGCAGCAGAGTCAGTGGAGGAAAAGAAGCCAGCGTATAGTAACAGTAGTTACAGCAGCAGAGTCAGTGGAGGAAAAGAAGCCAGCGTATAGTAACAGTAGTTACAGCAGCAGAGTCAGTGGAGGAAAAGAAGCCAGCGTATAGTAACAGTAGCAGTAGTAGACTGATGTGAGAACAGACCCGGTCAGTTTAAATAGACCACAGAATAAGGTGGTGGTGAATGATACTAGTCTCTAATTGGACACTCGGGTTTCCTTTCTGAACTGGCCTACTTTTCTCATGTACTTATCTGTTTACTGTCTATAGATTGTATTGCTTATCTGTTTACTGTCTATAGATTGTATTGCTTATCTGTTTTTATGGGATTTTGCCAATTCCAGATTTTATAACATATAAAGTTTTGGCTTGTCTGCGTGACACAAAAAGAAACAATATTAACAGGAGCTTTTAAATATTTGTAGCTCTGGAGTTGCTCCTGATGTGTTTAAAGATGTTTTACTTTGTATTGCTGTCAGATATTATTGGGCATTTTAAATGTTATATTATGTAATACCATATTGTTCAGTGTCATAATATTGCTTGTTTTATTATCAAATTATTCATTATTCATTATTATGTATTTTAGATACATTGAGTACAGTATAAACATCATGTTGTAAATAAGCTGAAGTTTAGGCAACAAATAAAGTGATTGTTTTATTAACTTACATTGATTCATAACTATTTCCACTTTGATGTTGTTTCTTGTATTTCTACCTATTGGACACAAGATGGTAATACTGAACCATGTAACCGTGAGTGGCTAGACACACACACACACACACACACACACACACACACACACACACACACACACACACACACACACACACACACACACACACCTCTCGACCTTGCCAGATTATTTCCCAGTAGTTCAGACATTGTACAAGTGTGTGCGTTTGGATGCCTGTGTGTGTGTGTGTGTGTGTGTGTGTGTGTGTGTGTGTGTGTGTGTGTGTGTGTGTGTGTGTGTGTGTGTGTGTGTGTGTGTGTGTGTGTACTATAATATAAGTTGTCCAACAGATTTCCTAGGTGTTGAAGATCTGGATGGACTATTTTTACTTTCTTGTAATTCTTTGGGAATCGTTCATACTGCTACTGGTGTCTGGAGCTCTACCCCTCAGCCCTATCCAGAGCCGGGCGGCCCTATACGCTCACTACGCAAGTTGCGTAGGGCCCCACAAATTACGCAAGGGCCCCGCCTCCCCCTCGTGTTAAAGCAAGTGTCAATGTGTCAATGTTTACAACTCCGATGAAAGGATGAAGCGGAACTATCCTTCTGGTCACAAAAAGAGAAATAAAAACAACGAGAGTGAATTGCGGGAACAGCAATCAGGTAAACTTGTGTTCTCTCCTCTCCAAGTTTGATGTAAAGTTAAATTGATGTGCTAGCTTGCAGTGCATCTGTCTCTAGTCTGTCTGTCTTGTTATCCTAGCTGGGCAGTACATCTCTTGGTCTGTCTGTGTCTTGTTTGATTACCAGCCACTTCCAGGGCTGTGTTCTGTTACTTTGTGCCTGACAAAAGTGAGAGTGAAATACAACTATCTATTAAGTTTGATAAACACTAACAGGCAACGGTGTTTATAAACTGCAGCTTGGAAAAGATAACCACGTCGCACGTGAACATGTGTTCATATGATTGTGCACAAAATGAAACTTGCGCTTTCCAGTGGCAACCTCTGTGGGGACCAGTCCAGACAATATACGGGCGTGATGGCACTCCTCTTAGGCGCACATAATTTTAAAGCAAGACAATGATAATCTAGTCTCTCAGTCAAGGTTTAGTTACAACTCTGGACTAATGCATTATGGAAAGCAATGGATTGACATTGACTATTGATCTATATATTTAATTTAAAATGTTGATTAGCTGGGCATACTGGGCAATATGGATGCACATCTCTCAGTAAATAATAACCATCAATTATTCATCCAAGCCATAGTGTAAATAGTATTTTATATTTTAAAATGTATAAAAAGGAAATCTGGGGGAGACAGTTTGAATGGGCCTGAAGCAGCTGATAAAATTAATAATAGTATTGATATCTTTAATTTACAGGTGCTATGCTTAATTTTGTCAGTAGAGGAGATGCTGGATCATCAGCCAGTACAAGCACAGACTCAGTTGATCCACATCCAGCTTCAGCCAGTACTAACACAGACCCAGTACAGCCGGCTTCAGCAAATACTAACACAGACCCAGTACAGCCGGCTTCAGCAAATACTAACACAGACGCAGTACTGGCAGCTTCAGCAAGTACTAACACAGAACCAGTACAGCTGGCTTCAGCAGGTACTAACACAGACCCAATACAAGTACTAACACAGACCCAGTATGGTTGGCTTCAGCAAATACTACCACAGACCCAATACAGCCGTCTTCAGCAAGTACCAACACAGACCCAGGTGAAGTACAGGCAGCCTCTGCCAGTACTAGCACAACCAGAGGTGTACAGCCAGCATCAGATACAAGCAGCTCAGGCCCTAATAGAACAGTTGCTGCTCCACCAAATGACCCAGCAGACTGGCCCCCCAGTCTTAACAGACTCTATGAGGACTGAGTTAGTGCGCGGAGGTCCATTCAAACCAGGACTGGATTTTTCTTACCCTAAAGACAAGACTAGAAGAGGTTTCCATTCAGGCTTATTACAGAGACAGCTGTCAAATGGGGAAAAGATTAATAGGAGCTGGCTAAATGGGGAAAGATTACCAGGAGCTGGCTAAATGGGGAAAAGATTACCAGGAGCTGGCTAAATGGAGAAAATATTACCAGGAGCTGGCTAAATGGGGAAAAGATTACCAGGAGCTGGATAAATGGGGAAAAGATTACCAGGAGCTGGCTAAATGGAGAAAATATTACCAGGAGCTGGCTAAATGGGGAAAAGATTACCAGGAGCTGGCTAAATGGAGAAAATATTACCAGGAGCTGGCTAAATGGGGAAAAGATTACCAGGAGCTGGCTAAATGGAGAAAAGATTACCAGGAGCTGGCTAAATGGGGAAAAGATTACCAGGAGCTGGCTAAATGGGGAAAAGATTACCAGGAGCTGGCTAAATGGGGAAAAGATTACCAGGAGCTGGCTAAATGGAGAAAATATTACCAGGAGCTGGCTAAATGGGGAAAAAAGATTACCAGGAGCTGGCTAAATGGGGAAAAGATTACCAGGAGCTGGCTAAATGGGGAAAAAAGATTACCAGGAGCTGGCTAAATGGGGAAAAGATTACCAGGAGCTGGCTAAATGGGGAAAAGATTACCAGGAGCTGGCTAAATGGGGAAAAGATTACCAGAAGCTGGCTAAATGGAGAAAATATTACCAGGAGCTTGCTAAATGGAGAAAAGATTACCAGGAGCTGGCTAAATGGGGAAAAGATTACCAGGAGCTGGCTAAATGGGGAAAAGATTACCAGGAGCTGGCTGAATGGAGAAAATATTACCAGGAGCTGGCTAAATGGGGAAAAGATTACCAGGAGCTGGCTAAATGGGGAAAAGATTACCAGGAGCTGGCTAAATGGGGAAAAACGATTACCAGGAGCTGGCTAAATGGGGAAAAGATTACCAGGAGCTGGCTAAATGGGTAAAAGATTACCAGGAGCTGGCTAAATGGGGAAAAGATTACCAGAAGCTGGCTAAATGGAGAAAATATTACCAGGAGCTGGCTAAATGGGGAAAAGATTACCAGGAGCTGGCTAAATGGGGAAAAGATTACCAGGAGCTGGCTAAATGGGGAAAAGATTACCATGAGCTGGCTAAATGGGGAAAAGATTACCAGGAGCTGGCTAAATGGGGAAAAGATTACCAGGAGCTGGCTTTCATACTCAATTAAAAACAACGCTGTGTATTGATTTTGCTGTAAGCTCTTTTCTACAAAAGACTACAAAATAATAAAGGAAGGCGTGAATGACTGGTCAAATATCAACGCCATTCTGAAACACCATGAGGGTAGTCCTGAACACACGAGCAATATGATTAAGTGGAGAGAACTTGATCTGCGCCTAAGTCGGAGACAGACTCTTGACCAGATACAAATTACAATTTTGGAGGCTGAAAGAAAGAGATGGTGGGATGTCCTTACACATTTAATAAGTATCATCACCCAGTCTCTGGCTGAAAGAAACCTAGCATTCAGTGGTTCATCAGACAAACTCTTCCAACCAGATAATGGAAACTTCCTAAAAGAGGTTGAATTACTGGCAAAATGTGGCCCCGTTATGGAAAATCATCTCAGCAGAATTAAAGATGGAGAGACACATGCTCATTACCTTGAAGTGCAAACAGAATTGTGGAAGCAATAGTGACTCAAGTAAGAGACAAAGTACTTCTCCATTATCGTGGACTGTACACCTGACATTAGTCACCAGGAGCAAATGTACATTATTCTGAGAAGCGTGGCTTTAAAGGGAAAGCCAGAGATCAAGGAGCACTTCCTCTGCTTTGTGAATTTAGAGGTTTACAACAGGCTTGAATCTGTCCACTGTCATCTTAGATAAGCTCAACGAGATGAAGATTCCATTTGAAGATTGCAGAGGGCAAGCTTATGACAATGGGGCCAACATGAAGTGCAAGCACCAAGGAGTACAAGCCAGACTTCGCAAAGAAAATCCCAGAGCCGTGTTGGTCCCATGTGGAGCACATACTCTAAACCTTGTCATTGCAGATGCTGCCAAATCTTCAAAAGATGCAGTTCGTTTTTTTGGGCATGTGCAAAAGCTCTTCATCTTCTTTTCAGCTGGCACACAAAGATGAAGTGTTTTGAAGAAACACGTGAACATAACAGTGAAGTCATGGAGTGACACAAGATGGGAGAGTAGGCTCCAAAGTGTTCATGCAATCAGGTATCAGGCTTCTGAGGCTCGGGAGGCAACTCTAATACTCTCTATATTCTGTCTCTCTCTAGTTGTGGTTATATATGTGGTGAGATAGAGAGTATCAGAGTTCTACATGAGAGATTATGTGCCTTCGTCAACTTCAAGAATACCAACATGACCGCTCGCACCTTGGAGAGGCTCCAGGTGAGTGGTGTGATGAAACATAATGCTGTCAAATGCATTTAACTATGTGAGATGTGCTTTCAATTATTTAGCATGCACTATAGGAGATTGTACTTTTGGGACTATGCAATTGGTTCCATTGTACTATTAGGACTAGGCTATTGGTTCCATTGTACTTTTGGAACTGTGTTATTGGTTCCTATTGGTTCCACTTTATGTATTTTGAAAGTGGCTGCTGGAGAGCACCAGGCTGGTGATCAGGTACCCAGACCGCTGGATGCAGATAACCCCTCAATCTCCTCAGGGAACAACCCTATAGGGGGACCAACCCTACAGGCCTCAACACCTCCTCAGCCTCCCAGTACGACTCCACAGGGTAAGGACATCCATCTGTCTGTCAAAACATAATCTATAATTTAAAATGATATAAGCATTTGTAATGTTTTATTCTAAAGTGTTACTAATCTATGGGCCATGAATTGTACAAAATTACAGACACCTGACAGTAGGTGGGGACAGGATTGTGTTTTCATACTGTTTGTGTGTCTCTCTCCCAGGCCCAGGAGGATGGCTCCCATCAATTGTGATGAGTGTTTCTTCTGGAGGACCACTGGCTGTCTCTATGATGATAAATGTCGCATCAAATACAAGCCTGACCATAGAGGAAGAGACAGGAAACCATGGCAACCCTGACCACCCTGAACACCCTGACCATCCAGACTATCCTGAACACCACGCACCGTCTGGATATGACAGAGGGAGGAAGAAGAGGAAGAGGAAGAACAGAATAATGAATATGAAGATTGAGGAAGAGGAGGAGACACCGTGTACTGTACCTAACTTATAAGGGAACAGGAAGCTTGGATAGAATGAGGGTGTTGGGGAGTGTCACCACTTTTGTAGTCCTCTGACACACAGACAGAACACTGGACATACAGTATGAGTGTGTGAAGTGTCAATCAAAGTGAAGAGGGGTGCTCCTCTGATTTCCTTTCCCCTCTCCCTCGGCCTGAGCTGTTTTGGAAATGAATTGCAATTGAATATAGGGCATGTATATATATATGGATAACAGGCTACATTAGACTATATATGGATAACAGGCTACATTAGACTATATATGGATAACAGGCTACATTAGACTATATATGGATAACAGGCTACATTAGACTATATATGGATAACAGGCTACATTAGACTATATATGGATAACAGGCTACATTAGACTGTATATAGATAACAGGCTACGTTAGACCATATATGGATAACAGGCTACATTAGACTATATATGGATAACAGGCTACATTAGA
This sequence comes from Salmo trutta, assembly GCF_901001165.1. Taxonomy (NCBI): domain Eukaryota; kingdom Metazoa; phylum Chordata; class Actinopteri; order Salmoniformes; family Salmonidae; genus Salmo; species Salmo trutta. Next base: position 441,232 of record NC_042994.1, on the reverse strand, counting down.
CTATATATGGATAACAGGCTACATTAGTCTATATATGGATAACAGGCTACATTAGACTATATATGGATAACAGGCTACATTAGACTATATATGGATAACAGGCTACATTAGACTATATATAGATAACAGGCTACATTAGACTATACAGTATATGGACAGCAGCAGTCAATACAGCAGGCTATGGTGATGATGATACTGATTCCTCTGCTAACTAATGCTACTACCAGTACTGTACACAAGGGTCAACAGTGTAACATAATATGATAGTGGTATGTTGTAATACTACTGACATCAGTGTTTGTGTGATTAAATGTGACTTTGTCAAGTAGACGGTGTTGTGTTTCACCATTTTATCTGATGTATTGTCAGTTTGTTATGTTGTTATTAGCCCAACATTATTGAGGACATTATTATTAGGATGGTGCAGTAATGTTGAGTCCAGTAGGGAGAGCTCTAGTCTAGATCACTGGAACAGACAAGCTAATGTCTTAAAGAGGAAGGAAAGGACAGTTCTGTATCAGCTACTTGTGTTCTGACTACTATAAATATGTATCAACCACAGAACTGACACTTTCTAGCAGTTTCCACTCACTACCAGTCAGTTAACTCACTGTACAAGACCTCTCCTCTCCCCTTCAGTCTGTAAGTACTCTTGACAATATCTTGAAATATAGTTTCTGGTTATTTGCTATTAGTCATAAGTCATATACTTGAGGGTAATGTATCATTTTTCTTCCTGTTAGGTTTTGAGCTGTGTTTTGGTTGTTACATCAGGGTCAGTATTCATAAAGTGTCTCAGTGTAGGTGTGTTGATCTACATAGGGATGAGATGATTAACCTGGGTAAAAAAGACATGCAGACAAACATTGTAACACTGCAGTGTGTGTGTGTGTGTGTGTGTGTGTGTGTGTGTGCGTGCGTGTGTGTGTGTGTGTGTGTGAGTTGTACATTGCTAGACATGACCACCTCGTTGACCTGAGGGGTGTGTGTGTGTGTGTGTGTGTGTGTGTGTGTGTGTGTGTGTGTGTGTGTGTGTGTGTGTGTGTGTGTGTGTGTGTGTGTGTGTGTGTGTGTGTGTGTGTGTGTTTGTGTGTGTATGACACAGTGGATTTAGCTGAGGGCCCTTCAGGACCAGACTGATAGGGAGTACTGTTGACATCTATACTGTGTAGGATGTGTGTTTGAACTTTTCTACATCCATAACAACCAGCTCTCGAGACTTTGATGGCCTTATTGGCCTTCCTACAGATGTTGTCTGTATTTGTTTGTATGTGTGTGTGTGTGTGTGTGTGCGTGCGTGCGTGCGTGCGTGCGAGCGAGTGACTGTCTGTCTGTCTGTCTGTCTGTCTGTCTGTCTGTCTGTCTGTCTGTCTGTCTGTCTGTCTGTCTGTCTGTCTGTCTGAGTCACTTGCTGTTTATCCTCACAGCTTGGGGATAGGAGATATCATTGAAGCTGGTGGTCAGTCTTTAGGCTGCTATACAGCTCGACGGACCGTAGAGGGTTGAACATTTATCCTCCTAAATTTGGGGTTCTGAGAATAAAACAGCTTCAGAACAATCAATGTAGAAATATGTGTTTACAGTTCTACACATCTGTTCAATAAGTGGTTGTTGTTGTTGATGCTTCTTATGATAATGACTTTATTGTATCCATTAGGAAATTATTTTTGCATCATACAACATGTCATCTTAAATAGACAGACGTAGACAGACATGCAACACATCACACACATTACATACATAGTGCAATAGACTTACAGACAGACAGTATTCACATAGACAACCATATAGAACAATACAACACAACACAATATGAGCCTGGTTCATTTTCAGTAATGAGGCCCTGTACCCCATTTACAGTTTCTACTTCAATGTATCAGGTGGAGTTATTCACCAGCTATAGAGTGACTTGTTGTTTATGTTTCTAAGACTGCAGGGTGGGAGATGCAACAATGGCCTTGAGAACAGCAGGAAGTGTGTTGGTGGCCTTTCTCTGGTCTGTAGCAGGTATGGTCTCCTTCATAATGTTTCAGTTGCCCTGTATGTCAATCTACAGACATTTCTAAAAGGATAAGAATCATAATGTTATTCTGGTGTGTTCTGTTAGGTGTCTCCACTTCACTATAAATAGTTATCTTTCATACCTCACTGAGTGATGCTTATCTCTGGTTTCCATTCACACTTCTGCACATCAGCAGCAGCAGCAGTATAATGTTGTCCACCACCAGCAGGGTTGGGGTCAATTCCATTACAATTTCACTCAATTCAGGAACTAGACTGAAATTCAAATTCCAATTATTTTCAATGCATTTCAATTAGGAACATTTAGAAAATGTGGAATTGGAATTTGGTTTACTTTCTGAATTGATTGTAATTTAAACGGGATTGACCCCAACCCTGGCCACCAGTGCTTTTTACTTCCATGATGTATACTGAAATGAATACTAGAATGATATAAGGGAATGTACATTTGAGAAGATGGGTCCTACAGTATCCTGTACATGTTTACATGCATTTGGATGTGATATTGTAATGTCTGTTTTTTTTATAGTCTTGATGTCACAGATGAAGTTCTCTCATGGTTGAGTCCTGTGACACTGTGTTTCAGGTGTTCTTGGACATAATACTGTGAGGAGTGTCTGTGCCTTAAAGGGGTCATCAGTGGACATGCGCTGTCCTGTTCCCAGTGTGACCCAAGTCACAGAAATAGTCTGGTATAACAAATGGTTGAATCATGAGCCTTATGATCTGAGATGGGACCCTAAGTATGAAGGTCGTGTGGAGTACAATGGAACTACAGAGAAGGACTGCATCCTGAGAATCACAGACCTGAGACAGTGTGACATAGCAACATATTACTTCAGACATAATACAAACCAGTATTCAGAATGGAAATATGGCTCATATGGATACGGCATAAATAGTATAGTACAACTCAACTATTTATTACATGATCTATGAGAACAGTGAAATGGTGGTGACTGACAGACTTCCTCCATTATTGTTTCATAACCTCTCCCTTCAGATCTAAAGGTGGAGAGGATATATTTCAACAAACTAACCTGTATCACCACCTGTACTCTGACTGGTAACCCCACCTACATCTGGTACAAGAACGGACAACATCTAGATGAGAGCACCTCCCCCCAGTACAAAGACTCAGTCTCCAGTAACTATGAAGACAGTTACTCCTGTGCTGTAAAAGGCCATGATGATCTCCCCTCTCCTGCAGTGTGTGTGTTTATTTAATTAACAATACTGTACAACCTGTGTGTGTTGTTTTCACTATGAGAACTTGAACTTTAATTTCTAGAAAGAACTAAAAATATAATCCAGTTGTCCTCTTGTTATGTCACTGTGTTTCAGGTGTTCAGGGTCAGAGCTGCTACAGAGTGACTTACACCAAGAGGAGAATCGGTGTCTTGAATGGGGTCATAGTTTCCCAGGAACAACTCTGACTGTCACAGGTAATACTACACTGTATGATACAACTGTAAATCATATTGAATTACAGGAGAAAATGAATGAACCATCCTGTTAACACAGAGGTGTATGTGGTTTTATACATATTGTTTCAGGTCTGCAGGTGAAGGTGACTCCTGCTGCAGAGGGACAGAAGACACTGACCTGTAGCACCACCTGTACTCTGACTGACAACCGCAACCCCACCTACATCTGGTATAAGAACAGACAACCTGTGAAAGAGGACTCCTCCCCCATGTACTCCATCAGCAGTGAGGATGCAGACAGTTACTCCTGTGCTGTAAAAGGCCGTGAGGGTCTCAGATCTCCTGCAGTGTGTGAGTACAGTACAATAGTACTGTCACGCCCTGATCTGTTTCACCTGTCCTTGTGATTGTCTCCACCCCCTCCAGGTGTCTCTTATTTTCCCCAGTGTATTTATCCCTGTGTTTCCTGTCTCTCTGTGCCAGTTTGTCTTGTATGTTCAAGTCAACCAGCGTGTTATCCCGTGCTCCTGCTTTTCTATTCTCTTTTACTAGTCCTCCCGGTTTTGACCTTTGCCTGTTTTTCTGGACTCCGTTCCCGCCTACCTGACCATTCTGCCTGCCCTGACCTCACGCCTGCTTGCCATTCTGTACCTCTGGAACTTTGAACTGGTTTTGACCTTTTGCCTGTCCACGACCATTCTCTTGCCTGCCCCTTTTGGATTGTTAATAAACATATTGGACTCTAACCATCTGCCTCCTGTGTCTCCATCTGTGTCTCACCTTGTGCCCTTATAAGTACAGTACACTACTTAGCAAGTATCATGCATCGTACTTTATCAATCATTACAGATCAAAAAGCCTTTTTTACTCATTGTCTATATTACTTTAAATTATTATAATTATTATGAAAGTATTGTGACATTAAGGCTTTGGGACATTTATATTTTACATCAGATGGTCCAAAGAACACCTCATTGTCAGACAGTCCCTCTGGTGAAATAGTGGAGGGCAGTTCAGTGACTCTGACCTGCAGCAGTGATGCCAACCCACCTGTCCAGAGTTACACCTGGTGGTACAAGAAGAATGGAGGTCACAATCAGAGTATCTCCAATCACAACACAGGATCACATCATGTCTTCAATCAAATCCAGTCATCTGACAGTGGAGAGTACTACTGTGAGGCCCAGAATGAGATGGGGACAGACAGGTCTAGGACCATGAACATGGATGTGAAGTGTGAGTAAAGTACAGCTCAGTGTTTGAATGAAAAGGTAGCAAAACAATTGGAATTAAATGAAGTAGTCCTAAAGTATAGAATCTCCAAATGTGTATTTGTTAACATTTTGTGTAAGTTAGAGTTTTAGATAGTTCTCTGACTTAACAGATCATTTATTTTTGACATGACATTCCATTTGTAAATATACTATTCTCATAAATATGCTTCTGTCCTATCCGTCGGACAAATTCTCCTTTACCAGATGGCCCAAAGAGCACCTCAGTGTCAGTCAGTCCCTCTGGTGAAATAGTGGAGGGCAGTTCAGTGACTCTGACCTGCAGCAGTGATGCCAACCCACCTGTGGACAAATACACCTGGTACAAGAAGAATGGAGCTTCACTGACAGGATCTGAAAATACATACAATTTCACGACCATCAGCTCTGAGGACAGAGGAGAATACTACTGTGAGGCTGAGAATAAATCTGGACCACTCAACTCTTCTTCAGTGTCTGTGGACGTTTAGTGTTAGTTCACCTAACCTCATCTTTTGATCAGAGGATCACATTTAAATTCATATTTCAATCACAAGTAAAACACTATTTAAAACACTGTTGTAACATATTGTCCACCAGATGACCCAAAGAACACCTCAGTGTCAGTCAGTCCCTCTGGTGAAATAGTGGAGGGCAGTTCAGTGACTCTGACCTGCAGCAGTGATGCCAACCCACCTGTGGACAAATACACCTGGTACATTCAAAATAAGACTTTTCTAAATGGATTTGGACAGATGTACAACATAAGTAACTTCAAGTCTCAGGACAATGGACATTACCACTGTGAGGCCTGGAATGGAAGAGGATCTATGAACTCTACAACTCTGATGATCATTTTACCAGGTGAACTTTCATCTTCAGTACTTCAGTGCAAAACGACATGTTTCAGTTACACCAGGGTCCCCCCCCACTATTTTAATTGTTCTCTCTCTCTCTCTCTCTCTCTCTCTCTCTCTCTCTCTCTCTCTCTCTCTCTCTCTCTCTCTCTCTCTCTCTCTCTCTCTCTCGACTGTAACACGTACACAGGTCTGAACATGAGGACCATAGTGATGGAGGTAAGAGTCTCCAGCTTCAGAGATTTTTGCAGCTAGTTCCAGTGATTGGCAACAGAGAACTGGAAGGAGAGGCAGCCAAAGGAGAATTGGCTTTGGGGGTGACCAGTGAGATATACCTGCTGGAGTGCCTGCTACAGGTGGGTGCTGCTATGGTGACCAGTGAGCTGAGATAAGGCAGGGCTTTACCTAGCAGAGACTTGTAGATGACCTGGAGCCAGTGGGTTTGGCGACAAGTATGAAGTGAGGGCCAGCCAACGAGATCATACAGGTTGCAGTGGTGGGGCTTTGGTGACAAAATGGATGGCACTGTGATAGACTGCATCCAATTTGTTGAGTAGAGTGTTGGAGGCTATTTTGTAAATGACATCGCCGAAGTCGAGGATTGGTAGGATGGTCAGTTTTACGAGGGTATGTTTGGCAGCATGAGTGAAGGATGCCTTGTGGCGAAATTGGAAGCCGATTCTAGATTTAATTTTGGATTGGAGATGTTTAATGCAAGTCTGGAAGGAGAGTTTACAGTCTAACCAGACACCTAGGTATTTGTAGTTGTCCACATATTCTAAGTCAGAACCGTCCAGAGTAGTCAAGAGTAGTCAGCGGAGTCAATCACCACCTTCCGGAGACACCTGAAACCCCACCTCTTTAAGGAATACCTAGGATAGGATAAAGTAATCCTTCTAACCCCCCCCCCTCCTAAAAGATTTAGATGTACTATTGTAAAGTGGTTGTTCCACTGGATATCATAAGGTGAATGCACCAATTTGTAAGTCGCTCTGGATAAGAGCGTCTGCTAAATTACTTAAATGTAAATGTAAATGTAGTGATGCTGGACGGGCGGCAGGTGCGGGTAGCGATCGGTTGAAGAGCATGCATTTAGTTTTACTTGCATTTAAGAGCAGTTGGAGGCCACAGAAGGAGAGTTGTATGGCCTTGAAGCTCATCTGGAGGTTAGTTAACACTATATCTTTCCCTCTCTCTCTCTCTCTCTCTCTCTCTTTCTGTCCACAGAATGTCCATCCTGACCCTAACAGTGACACCAACAGTGACATGTAAACACCTCTGAACATGAAGACCAGGTCACCAGAGTATGACACCCTGGCAGTAAGTGTGTGTGTGTGTGTGTGTGTGTGTGTGTGTGTGTGTGTGTGTGTGTGTGTGTGTGTGTGTGTGTGTGTGTGTGTGTGTGTGTGTGTGTGTGTGTGTGTGTCCATAAACATTTTAGTGGGAGTGTGAATTGCTAATTCAGTATCTTGTTTCAGAATGTGAGGGGACCCTCCCACTGAAGAGAACCCCTACAGAACCTGGACTGAAGAGAACCACCACAGAACCTGGACTGAAGAAAAGTACCTTAGAACATCAACTGAGTAGAACCACCACAAACCCTGGACTGAAGAGAACCACCACAAATCCTGGACTGAAGAGAACCACCACATAACCTGGACTGAAGAGAACCACCACAGTACCTGCACTGAAGAGAACCACCACAGAACCTGGACTGAAGAAAATACCTACCAACATCAACTGAAGAGAATCACCACAGAACCTGCACTGAAGAGAACCACCACAGAACCTGGACTGAAGAGAACCACCACAGTACCTGCACTGAAGAGAACCACCACAGAACCTGCACTGAAGAGATCCACCACAGAACCTGGACTGAAGAAAATACCTACCAACATCAACTGAAGAGAATCACCACAGAACCTGCACTGAAGAGAACCACCACCGAATCTGGACTGAAGCGAACCACCACCGAATCGACTGAAGAGAACCACCATCAAATCTGGACTGAAGAGAACCACCACAGAACCTGCACTGAAGAGAACCACCACCGAATCGACTGAAGAGAACCACCATCAAATCTGGACTGAAGAGAACCACCACCGAATCGACTGAAGAGAACCACCATCAAATCTGGACTGAAGAGAACACCACAGAACCTGCACTGAAGAGAACCACCACCGAATCTGGACTGAAGCGAACCACCACCGAATCTGGACTGAAGATAAGAACCACAGAACATCAACTGAAGAGAAGCACCACAGAATCTTGACTGAAGAGAACCACCACCGAATCTGGACTGAAGAGAACCACCACAGAAGCTGGACTGAAGAGAAGCACCACAGAAGCTGGACTGAAGAGCTACGGTTCCAATCCAAAGCCAGGCCTCACACCTCTATTCTCTTGCTATTGTATCTAGATGGTTTTCCAGACCATGAACTTTAGCTTTTGAGTAAATGCAGGAATAGATTTTTTATTTTCTTATAATGATACTTATATAGGTGATAAATAGGATGGGCTATGCTTCTGCTTTTTTTCAATGGGATTTTTCCATTTCCATTTGTTTGATGATATAAATAGAATACTTTTCTTGTGTACCAATCTGTTTACTATCTATAATTTAAGTTTATATTTCTGATCTTTTTCTATGGGATTTTGCCATTTAGGGATTTATAACATTAATAGTCCTACTTTTCTCAGCAACTAATATAGATAATATTGATAACAGCTTTTTAATATTTTTTGCTCTGGGGCCAAGTTTCTCCTGATGTGTTTAATGATTTACTTTGCATTGCTGTCAGACATTATTCTGCATTTTATGTTTTATATTACGTAATACCATATATATATATATATTTTTTAAATGTCATCAGTACATTACATACATTTAAACATTTGCAGTTTTTATACATTTTATATTAATTATTATTTTATATTACTTAATACAATATTGTTCAGTGTCATGATATCACTTGTTTTATCATCACATTTTCATTATTACCTATTTAGATACATGTTTAAGAAAATTTAAGACGGGATAAACTGCATTCAATACCGGAGGAAAACAAAGTGGAGAGTGCTTTTCAGGTCACGCGCCTCTATCAAACAGTACACTTCCCTCGAGCCACATTCTGAACAGGGCTACTTCTTCATTACACAAAGGAAAAACATCAACCAATTTCTAAAGACTGTTGACATCCAGTGGAAGCGATAGGAACTGCAAGCAACTGCCTTAGAATTATGGATTCTCAATGAAACCGCATTGAAAAGAGAGTGAACTAAAAAAATAAATCCTGGATGGTTTGTCCTCGGGGTTTCGCCTGCCAAATAGGTTCTGTTATACTCAAAGACATCATTCAAACAGTTTTAGAAACCTTAGAATGTTTCCTATCAAAACCTAGCAATTGTATGCATATCCTAGCTTTTGGGCCTGAGTAGCAGGCAGTAAACTTTGGGCAGACTAGTCATCCGGACGTGAAAATAGCGCCCTCAAGCCATAAGAAGTTTTAATTAACCTCAGAAATATTATTTAGATTCACTGAAATTACCCTAGTTTAACTCTTTGTTGTCTCCTCCAGTGAAGGGTATTCAGCTGTATAAGCACGGCCAGTATTTATTTTCACTAAAACAGTTGTTTTGCAAAGAAGGTCTACAGTAGCCTCAACAGCACTCTGTAGTGTGGCACCATGGTGACAGATAGTTTTTGTCCTCCTCTGGGTACAATGACCTCAATACCGAACCTAGGAGGCTCATGGTTCTCAACCCCTTCCACAGATTTACACAGTAATTATGACAACTTCCGGACAATGTCCTCCAACCTATCAGAGCTCTTGCAGCATGAACTGACATGTTGTCCGACCAATCAAAGTATCAGATATTTAATCTAGTTCTGAAAGCATAAGATACAACTAGCTAGCACTATAGTGCATAACATGTGGTGAGTAGTTGACTCAAAGAGAAAGACAATAGCTGAACAGTTTTGAAAAAATGTATTTCTTTAAAAATGAAGGAGAGGCAAGAGAGAGTGGGAGAGAGCTAGCAAACTCTACTTTGCTTTTTCCTTTCACTTTCACTTACTTAGCCAGCATCTAATGCAGCTAGCTAGTTAAGTTACTCAAATAACCGTCTCAAACAGAGAGGGATGGTATGTTCGCTAGTTGTCTATGGCTATCCAACACTGGACCTCTTCCAAGTCAAGGTAAGCTTTTGGTTTTATTCATTTATTGCCACCTGGGCCCACCGGTGTAACTGCTAAACTGCTTGCTGACTGTACACTGTACTGCATGATTGTAGCGTGTTTACTAACACATTAGTTCTAGTAGCTATGAAGACTATGACGTTAGCAAAGATGGTAACAATGATGTAGGCTGTGTGTATCGTTAGCAGTCATGATATGAAGGTTTGGCTTGGAAAGGTTTTTTTGCCTGCTCACAGACAGCTGATGTGTTGTGCACTGAAGTCCACAAGTGAAGGGAAAAGGTGAGAGGAGTATAGTGCAGAGATGTAAGAAGGAATTCTACAATGGGCAATGTGATCATGTTGTTTGTATGTGTCTGCTTTGAAAGTGAACTGTGTTTGAATGTGATCAGAGGTGTATTTATTCCACCGATTCTGTTGAAAAATGTTTTTTAAACAAAAGCAAACGGAAGGAAATGGGGATAAACATACCTGAATTTGTCCAAGAGAAACTCTTGTTTGCAACTGTTGGACTAATGATTACATCCTAGATCAGCTAGATGCAGGCCAGAGTGTGCAAGGCAGTATTGAATGTGTCACTGTCTGTCACCTTGATTACTCAACTGTTTCTCTCAACCTGTGCACCTACGTTGTAACCTTTCATTCATAGGGTAGGTTGTAACAACCTCATGATGGCTATAGGGAACACTAGAGTATCATGACATGTAGTAGTTAAAAATATCCATGTTACATTGAGCTGGGTGAATGGAATATGAATGACAGTCATCCAAAATGCTCTAATAGAAATAAGGCCATGCTCATAAAAAATGTGCGTCCTCCCTCATCTTAAATGTCTCTGCCTGCCTGTCTGTCTGTCTCGCCATCTCCCCGCCACAGTATAGACAGGCTTCACTACCAGACCCCACCACAGGCAGCATAGTATAGACAGACTGCACTACCGGACCCCACCATAGGGGCATAGTATATACAGACTGCACTACCAGACCCCACCACAGGGAGCATAGCATATACAGACTGCACTACCATACCCTACCACAGGGGGCATAGTATATACAGACTGCACTACCAGACCCCATCAAAGGGAGCATAGCCATTATTACAGGAATTTGATTTCTGTTTTAACCAAAACACTACAACAATAAAGAAATACATGCTGTACATCTAACACTGATTTATTGTGAGGTTTAGCTACAATGTTTCCTGAGGGGAGGACCTATCCTCCCCTAAGGATTCCAGTGGTGGACCTCTCCTTCCCTCATGACTCCAGTGGCGGACCTCTTCTCCCCTCATGACTCCAGTGGTGGACCTCACCTCCCCTCATGACTCCAGTGGCGGACCTCTTCTCCCCTCATGACTCCAGTGGTGGACCTCACCTCCCCTCATGACTTCAGTTTTGGACCTCTTCTCCCCTCATGACTTCAGTGGCGGACCTCTTCTCCCCTCATGACTCCAGTGGTGGTCCTCTCCTCCCCTCATGACTCCAGTGGTGGTCCTCTCCTCCACTCATGACTCCAGTGGTGGTCCTCTCCTCCCCTCATGACTCCAGTGGTGGTCCTCTCCTCCACTCATGACTCCAGTGGTGGTCCTCTCCTCCACTCATGACTCCAGTGGTGGTCCTCTCCTCCCCTCATGACTCCAGTGGGTGAGTATGTTTAATTCTGGTTATTCCACAGTATACATTTCTACAGTTATAGGTTCTATAGGCTGTCTCAAATAGCACCTTGTTCCTATATTCCTTGTATTTTGACTGTGATCACCTCCCTCCTTTCCTCTCCTCCTTCTACATTCTGTGCTGTTGGTGAGGGGAGATATAATTAGAATGTAGAACTCGGATACTCTCTATGTTCTCTACTATAGATGTGGGGAGATAGAGAGTATCAGAGTTCTACATTCTAATTCTTTATTCTGTACTGTATATGAGGGGTGTGGTGGTTAATTTATGTCTTATCAAATGAGGAGAGACAAACTTAACACACGAGTCGGAGTTATACTTAAACTAAATCTTTAATAATAAGAGCTTTGCAATAGCAATGACTTTCAATGATTCACCATTTTCTAATTACCCGTTGAGAGTGACAACACAATGGCTACTGAGATCCTTTATAGCAAAGATCCACCCCCTAGTCGACATAACAAACCACAGATATTAGGAACAGTTCACAAAGTGAGACTTTATAAATGAGAAAGGAGTATCCCGTAGCCAGATAGCATTCGCTATAAATTATCGTTCAGTTTGGCCCCTAAGACGAGGTTCTAATCTCGTTCTTGGTACTTCAAAGCACAAAAACACCAACTCATCCAATGGCATAACTCAATTGTCAACTCTAGATACTCCCATCTCAAGTAAAACCCCTTCTTGACCCCACTCCTGGACAAGCTCACTGAGGGGAGTGAGCCTCTAGGTCATACACTATCGCAGGTTAAGTGCAACATCATAGAGGACATACGATGTTTCCAGACACTGCCATACACCTCCCCCAATGCTAAAGGAGGGAGTGACTTGCGCACAGACATTGTGGAGACAAGTAATTGGTTCCCCATTAACCTGTTTGGGATAGGGGGCAGTATTTTCACGGCCAGATGAAAAAAACATACCCGATTTAAACTGGTTACTTCTCTTGCCCAGAAATGATAATATGCATATTATTAGTAGATTTGCATAGAAAACACTCTAAAGTTTCTAAAACTGTTTGAATGGTGTCTGTGAGTATAACAGAACTCATATGGCAGGCAAAAACCTGAGAAGATTCCAAGTAGGAAGTGTCCTGTCTGCGAATTTGTAGTCCTTCTTTTGCTTCTCTATCGAAACTACAGTATCTGAGCTGTTACGTGGCACTTTCTAAGGCTTCCAATGGCTCTCTAAAGCATTCAGAAAGCGGATTGAGGCGTCTCCTGTCTCTGGGCAGAGTAAAGGAGCACAGTTTTTCAGTGGACTGCCTGGTGACTCAGATATTGGAAATGCGCTTTCACGAGACCTAGCCATTTTTTCTTTTGTCTTTTGAATGAATACACTGTTGTCCGGTTGGAATATTATCGGTATTTTACGAGAAAAATATCATAAAAAATGATTTTAAACAGCATTTAACATGCTTCTAAGTACGGTAAAGGAACATTTTTAATTTTTTGTCTCGATATGCGCTCGCGCGTTACCCTTTGGATAGTTACCTGAACGCACGAACAAAACGGAGGTATTTGGACATAAATATGGATTATTTGGAACAAAAACAGCATTTCTTGTGGAAGTAGCAGTCCTGGGAGTGCATTCTGACGAAGATCAGCAAAGGTAACACCATTTCTCTAATAGTAATTCTGAGTTTAATGAGCCCCGAAGTTGGCTGGTGTCTGAATAGCTAGCCGTGAAGGCTAAGCTATGTACTCAGAATATTTCAAAATGTGCTTTCGCCGAAAAGCTATTTTAAAATCTGACATAGCGATTGCATAAAGAAGTTCTGTATCTATAATTCTTAAAATAATTGTTACGTATTTTGTCAACGTTTATGATGAGTAATTTAGTGAATTCACCGGAAGTTTTGGGTGGGAATGCATGTTCTGAACATAACATGCCAATGTAAAAAGCAGTTTTTTTATATAAATATGAACTTGATTGAACAAAACATGCATGTATTGTATAACATAATGTCCTAGGAGTGTCATCTGATGAAGATCATCAAAGGTTAGTGCTTCTTTTAGCTGTGTTTTGGGTTTATGTGACATATATGCTTGCTTGGAAAATGGCTATGTAGATGTTTTTGGCTATGTACTCTCCTAACATAATCTAATATTTTGCTTTCGCTGTAAAGCCTTTTTGAAATCGGACAATGTGGTTAGATTAACGAGAGTCTTGTCTTTAAAATGGTGTAAAATAGTCATATGTTTGAAAAATTGAAATTGGGCATTTTTTTTGGTTTTTGTATTTCGCTCCACATTCTTCCATTGGATATTTGGCGAGGCGTTCCGCTAGCGGAATATGAAGACAATGTTCCATCCTGTCCTCTTCCCTTTCTGATATTCTGCATAGCACCAGGGATATGTGAAAAACAGCCTGACCACTCCCCTCTCTGGGCCCCAAGTGACTGAGAACCAGCTGATGGAAGAAGTGCAACTGCCAACACCTGAGTCCAAAGGGATACATTCTAATAACAAGTATATAAAATAAGCACATTATGCAGATAAGACATCTTAATTATCTATGTTACCCAACTAATTCTGATTCGTCCACCACAGGGAAGATAGAGTTTATCAGAGTTCTACATTCTAAATCTAGGTTATGTACTGTAGGTGTGGGGAGAGAGAGAGTATCAGAGTTCTAAAAGAGAGATTATGTGCCTTTGTCAACTTCAAGAATCCCAACATATCCACTTGCACCTTGGAGAGGCTAAATTGGCTCATTCATCCCCCTCCTCTCCCCTGAAACTATTTCCCAGGTCGTTGCTGTAAATGAGAATGTGTTCTCAGTCAACTTACCTGGTAAAATAACGGTAAAATAAAAATAAAAAATGAATAAATGTGAGAGATGAGATGAAACATAATGCTGTCATATGCATTTAACTATGTGAGATGTGCTTTCAACTATTTAGCTTGAACTTAAGGAGTGTGTACTTTTGGGACCATGCATTGGTTCAATTGTACTTTTGGGACTATGCCATTGGTTCCATTGTACTTTGGAACTATACTATTGGTTCCATTGTATAGTAAGGACTATGCGATTTGTTCTATTGTACTTTTGGGACTATGCAATTGGTTCCATTGCACTTTTAGGACAATCTTTATTTAACCAGGCAAGTCAATTAAGAACAAATTCTTATTTACAATGGCGGCCTGGCAAGAGGCAAAAGGTCTCCTGTGGGAACGGGGGCTTAAAAAAAGGCAATGCAAAGTAGTGATATGGGCTGACAACTAGAAAGAGCTACTTGTCTCAATAACCTGTTCATCTATTTGTCCTTTGAACTCCTCCAATGGAGGACATTCCAAGATCAATGGGCTGAATAATGAAAGGAAATTTTTCAGTGTTTGGTTCTAATTTTCGGTACTGTTAGCATAAAACAAGATTGAGATCTGAGTTTGTATGTGTTCTCATTTCATGCTAGAAGAGAGGATATATAAAATGGCAGTTATCCTTAAATGGTCTTCTGAATAAGAATGTACCAGCGTTTCTACTGATGTCCACCTGACAGCACTGTAGAGATCACAATGGTGAGTTAGACGTCTCTGCATGATACACAGAGTCAAGAGCCTTCAGTGTAGAGCATGAGTCTTGCACATAAATAGTATCACCATTGTTCAACACAGAGAGAAAAGTACAATGATTCAACTCCTTTCTGGCGGCAAATGAAAAACAAGCCGGAAATAAAATCCATTGCAGTGTTATTGGTTTCATTGTACTTTTGGGACAATGCTATTAGTTCCATTGTACATTTGGGACTATGCTATTTGTTCAATTGTATGTATTTGGACTGCCCCTGCAGTATGTCCTCCTGCCAGGGGGTGGAGTTGGAGAGCACCAGGCTGGTGATCAGGTACCCAGACCGCTGGATGCAGAGAACCCCTCAATCTCCTCAGAGGACCAACTCTATAGGCCTCAACACCTCCTCAGCCTCCCAGTACACCTCCACAGGGTAAGGACATCCGTCTGTCATTCAAATGATCATTATGAGTCTTTCTAAAGTGTTACCAATCAACTCATATCAACTTTTGAAATGTACAAAATGATGGAAGGAGGAAGCAGGAGCACAGGTGCAGGTGTTTGTGTTTTCATACAGTTTGTCTCTCTCTCTCCCAGGACCAGGAGGATGGCTCCCATCAATGGTGACAAGTGTTTTTTCTGGAGGACCACTGGCTGTTTCTATGGTGACAAGTGTCGCTTCAAACACAAGCCGGACCAGAGAGGAAGAGAGGAAACCATGTCAACCCTGTCCACCATGACAACCCTGTCCACCACACAGTGACTGGATAGTAGAGAGGGAGGAGAATGATGAAGATTAAGGAAGAGGATGAGGGACTGTGTCCCTACTTTAAAAAGGACAGGAGGCTTGAGGGGGTGTCACCCCGTTTGTAGTCCTCTGACACAGACCACAGATCCCAGACAGAACATTACACATATATAATGAGTGTGTGAAGTGTCAATCAAAGTGAAGAGGAGTGCACCTCTGATTTCCTTCCCCCTCTCCATCGGGCCTGAGCTGTGAAACATGGAATTGACATCATCATTAGAACTTGAAGGGATATTTGCCCAGTGAACCTCCTCTATGATGACCATGTTGTAGACACTAAGGGGGCAGACATCTGTTGCTATCATGTGTTTTACTGTGTATGTATTTATGGTCATGTGACTGGACATGTGACCTGTATCTGTGACCCTTTGTGATGTCACTGTGAGACTCACTGCCAGCCTGATGCCATAGGGTGCCTAGTAATTGCCCCTACAGGGGATAAATAAATGCTATTTTTTAAATTGAATTACAATTGAATATGGGGCACGTTCCAGGCAGACTATATTGCAGTCACCTGCCTGCTCTCACAAACATTAGTCCTTCTCCTTTTTACCTATAGGGGTACCATAATTCAAAATCAAATAACGAAATGATCCATGGTATGACCACCTTAAAACAATTCCATATGTCAGCTAGTAGAACCCCCCAAACGGCTTAGACTTTTAGATGTTCAGAAACCCAGTGTCAGAGGGAGCAATGTCCAGCACCTAAACACACAAATCAAATCAAATTGTATTAGTCACATGCGCCAAATACAACAGGTGTAGACCTTACTGTGAAATGGTTACTGACAAGCCCTTAAGCAACAATGCAGTTGTTTATATGTAAGAAAATACTCTATTTTTTTTCATTATAAAAATGCCAACAAAAAAAACTTTCAAAATCACACAATAAAATAACAATAATGAAGCAGCAATAAACAATTACATTAAAGATTAATCACTGTCATTTTCAAAAAACACGCATCACTCAGAATAATCCCAGACAGGCAGACAGATTTAGCTATATGCATGTCAGGGTTCACTTTGGGTCTGTTGTTCTGAAGAGCAGTGAGCTGATGACATCTCTTTCACACAAGCACACACTGGAAATTCAGAGCAGCTTGCCTTGGCCTTGGCATAATGACAGCTCACTGTCGTCTGTTTTTTCTAGCTAGCTAACATTGATAGCTAATAGTTAGCTAACTAGCTAGCTTGCTAGCTAACTATAGGGTCTTGATGTAATTCAGCGACAGCACATCATATTGTTCACAATCCAGTACATTCAGAGTAGCTGTTTGATGCACAAAAATACTTGTTTATTGCTGAATAACAGCAGCTTCATGTAGCTAACAAGCTAGCTGAGAACAATAGTTCACTCAATACAAACGGCAGTTCAACATAAGTTCCAATAACAGTACTTTTACGTGTGTGCCTGTGTAGCGTGGTTCGTTCTGCGTTGTGTACTTTCAATCAGGACACTGCCACAACTGGAATTATGATGGTTGAATCATGTTTATTGGTCCTGCACACAAAGAGACAACACACAATAGGTTAGCCCTCGGTGCAGTCACAGCTCTCGGGCACCTTGCTAGCTGAAGGTCCGGCAAAAGAGCGGGAACTGCATACATACATTCAGTGCCCATCAGCACACTATACAATACAGTTAAAATTATATACAACATATTCGGAACAAAATAAAAGACATACCTGCACACGAAGAGACAACACACAATAGGTTAGCCCTCGGTGCAGTCACAGCTCTCGGGCACCTGCGTGACCACATAGCAACTCACTCAAACACGGTCCCAAATACTCCCAAGTTACAATAGGTACCCTAATTAGCGAGCTGGTGAAAGTTAACATAAATCTTTATAATTGTTCACATTGTAACAAACCCTATAATTGCGTAACAGCACTTTATGTAACTTTACCACAGTTTTATATTGCCAAATTACGGCGCCAAGGACAACATACCTTGCTAGCTGAAGGTCCGGCAAAAGAGAACGATAACAGGGTCCGCAAGTACGGATAACCCGCGATGGACCAAACCAAAATATACAAACTTTTACAATTAGGTGTATTTACAATATAGATATAAAAAAATGTTTGTACACTGAAAAATAACATTAACTATGCTGCTGTAATTAAATAAAGAAAACACATTGAATTATTATTATTGTTATTAACTTATTAACATCCCCTCTTGCCCTGGCCTACTTGAACTGTCCTTGCGTGCAACTTGGTGCATAATCTAGGGGAACAACATCACTCTACTACACCTGGTTTATTCTATACACATTTTTTTACATTATCAAATGTTATTTTACATTCTATTTTGTATTTTTTCATCAGAATCGAGGGATATATGAAGCCTGGAGTCTGCAGTAATGTTGAGATGTCAGTAGGGAGAGCTCTACTCTAGAACACTGGAATCAAAGATACTCCCCTTTCATCTGTTCTGGAACCTTCAGTACCAGCTGATGTGGAGTGATGGGAATGGGTCACATTTTGTCTCTTGTAAAACATGTAGGCCCACTCCTCAAATAAAGAAATGTAACTACAATATGCTGACTTTAGACCATTTTCTATTTAGATACAGTAACATCCCTTATGTGACATGCTGTTCATGCATGTTAATGCCCTGACTAGGCTACTTTAAAATGTATCAACCACAGAACTCACACTTAGGCTACGTCTGCTTCTACTAATACTTACAGTAGACTACTTCTTGTTTCCACACAGTGACAGTAAGTTGACTAACTGTTCAAGACCTCACCCCTTCACTTCACTCTGTAAGTACACTTGACGAGATCTAGAAATATAGTTTTAGTTATGATGTATTTAGCCAAACATCACATGACTTACTGTATCTTTGTACTTGTTGGTTTATTTTGAACTGTGTTTTGGTTGTTACATCAGGGCCTGTATTCATAAAGTGTCTCAGACGGTCCATATCATTATGATCTAAAAGGCTAAACTGATCCCAGATCAGCTCTCCTACTCTGAGACACTTTGTGAATACAGACTCTGGACTGTTGTTTCATGTGTTTAGTTTAGTTCAGTTTATTCAATTACATGTTCAAAACATGATCAGTAGAGTATGCCGGTAATACCCAGATCTCCATTCAATAGGGTCAAGTTCACTGTCAAAGTATAACAGGGTCAAGTATAACTGTGTGTGTGTCTGTGTGAGTGAGTGTAAATTAATTTTTACATATTAATCAGATTGTGGGCTATACAGTCATGACCAAAATTATTGGCACCCTTGACAAATACTGAGCTATATTGCGTGCTACAAAAGATGGGATGTACGTTGTTGTAACAACTGTCGTAGAAAGGGGACCAAAGCGCAGCGTATTGAGTGCTCATGATGACATTTATTTTAACACAGAACACTAAAGAAAATAACAAAAGCAAAAGCGATCACCTCACAGTTCTGTCAGGTACATAGACTAAACAGAATACAACTACCCACAAACACAGGTGGAAAAATACCCTACTTAAGAATAATCTCCAATTAGAGACAACGAGGACCAGCTGCATCTAATTGGAGATCATCCACCAAAAGAACAAACGTAGAAATATAGAACAAAACATAGATATAGAAAACATAGAATAACACAAAACACCCAATGTCAGGCCCTGACCTACTCTACCATAGAAAATAACATCTTACTATGGTCAGGACGTGACAGTTGTACATGTGGTTTCACATAAAGACTTGTGCATGCTATTTTAAGAGCTCTGAGAGCAACAGATTGTTGTGGAGACATTTTGAAAATGGAATAAAGTAAGATCAAGAGTGATTGAGTGGATGCTTCTTAAGAGCTTTAGGAGTAGTATTAACATGAAACACAGTGACGGTGGGTTGTGTTTAGGAGTAGTATTAACATGAGACACAGTGATGGTGGGTTGTGTTTAGGAGTAGTATTAACATGAGACAGTGATGGTGGGTTGTGGTTAGGAGTAGTATTAACATGAGACACAGTGATGGTGGGTTGTGTTTAGGAGTAGTATAACATGAGACACAGTGATGGTGGGTTGTGTTTAGGAGTAGTATTAACATGAGACAGTGACGGTGGGTTGTGTTTAGGAGTAGTATTAACATGAGACACAGTGATGGTGGGTTGTGTTTAGGAGTAGTATAACATGAGACACAGTGATGGTGGGTTGTGTTTAGGAGTAGTATTAACATGAGACACAGTGATGGTGGGTTGTGTTTAGAAGTAGTATTAACATGAGACACAGTGATGGTGGGTTGTGTTTAGGAGTAGTATTAACATGAGACACAGTGGTGGTGGGTTGTGTTTAGGAGTAGTATTAACATGAGACACAGTGATGGTGGGTTGTGTTTAGGAGTATTATTAACATAAGACACAGTGATGGTGGGTTGTGTTTAGGAGTAGTATTAACATGAGACACAGTGATGGTGGGTTGTGTTTAGGAGTAGTATTAACATGAGACACAGTGATGGTGGGTTGTGTTTAGGAGTAGTATTAACATAAGACACAGTGAGAAACATGAGAAACATTAGACTATACATAATATGGTCCTCTGTAGCTCAGTTGGTAGAACATGGCACCTGCAATGAAATGGGTTTGGTTCCCGGGACCACCCATATGTAAAATATATGCACACGACTATAAATTGCTTTGGGTAGTTGAGTCTTCTAAGTGGTATTATTTATGGACAGCAGACTAAAATACGCTACACAGTCAATAGAGCAGGCTGTGGTGATGTTCAGTGATGCCTCTGCTTGATAAAGCTACTACCAGTACTGCACAACAGAGGAGACTGGTATATTTGTTTTCTTTTTATTTAACCTTTATTTAACTAGGCAAGTCAGTTAAGAACAAATTGTTATTTTCAATGACGGCCTAGGAACAGTGGGTTAACAGTCTTGTATAAAGGAGGATGGACTCATTATATTGGCTGGAATGACAGGAACACCATTCATTTTATTCCCATTACTTCCCAAATGAATGAGGACATCATGAGGACTGGAGGCTGAAGTAATGTTGAGATGCCAGTAGGTAAACCTCTAGTCTAGAACACTGGAACCTTCAGTACCACTGATGCTGCTGATGAGGAGTGACGGTCATGGGTGTATAAATTAAATGGGTTCTAATTGGATGACATCATGGAACTTTGACCTGTATATACAGAACTCTGAAGGGCAAGGCAACACATTAAAATGTTAACGTGTAAAAATGTAAAATGTAAAAATGTTATAAATAGTATAGACAACACATTGTTGACATGGTTCTGTATATTGTATAAAGATCACATTGGAAATGGGACACATATTGTTTATTAAGAAATATAGGCCCAGACTTGTCTTTTTCACAATTTCTGTTAAAATACAGTAACAGCCCTTTTCTGACGTGCTGGTGTGGTCGTCGTGCATGTTAATGTCTTAATTAAACATAAAGGACAGTTCTGCATCAGCTACTTGTGTTCTGACTGCTTTTATAATGTTTCAACACTTACTTCTTGTTTTCACTCACTACCAGTCACTTGACTCACTGTACAAGACCTCTCCACTTCACTTCACTCTGTAAGTACTCTTGATAATATCTTGAAGTATAGTTTTGGGTTATTTGTTTTTAGTCATAAGTCATATACTTGAGGGTAATGTATCATTTACTTCTTGTTATGTTTTGAGCTGTGTTTTGGTTGTTACATCAGGGCCAGTATTCATAAAGTGTCTCCCCCGGTGTGGGTGTGTGTGAATGACACAGTGGATTTATCTGAGGGCCCTTCAGGACCAGACTGATAGGGAGTAGTGTTGACATCTATACTGTGTAGGATGTGTGTTTTAACGTTTCTACATCCATAACAACCAGCTCTCTAGACTTTTATACAGACTCCATGGGCCTTATGGGCCTTCACTACAGATGCACTCTGTGTGTGTGTGTGTGTGTGTGTGTGTGTGTGTGTGTGTGTGTGTGTGTGTGTGTGTGTGTGTGTGTGTGTGTGTGTGTGTGTGTGTGTGTGTGTGTGTGTGTGTGTGTGTGTGTGTGTGTGTGTGTCACTTGCTGTTTATCCTCACAGCTTGGGGATAAGAGTTATCATTGAACCTGGTGGTCAGTCTTTAGGCTGCTGTACAGCTTGACGGACCGTAGAGGATTGAACATTTATCCTCCTATATTTGGGGTTCTGAGAATAAAACAGCTTCAGAACAATCAATGTAGAAATATGTGTTTACAGTACTACAGATCCGTTCAATAAGTGATTGTTGTTGTTGATATAATGATGATGATTATGTAGTTATTCACCTGCTATAGAGTTGTTGTTTATGTTTCTAAGACTGCAGGGTGGGAGATGCAACAATGGCCTTGAGAACAGCAGGAAGTGTGTTGGTGGTCTTTCTCTGGTCTGTGGCAGGTATGGTCCCATAACTGTTTTTCAATTTACAAACATGTCTAAATGGTTAAGAGTCATTATGTTATTCTGTTGTTCTGTTTGGTGTATCTACATCACTTTATATAGTTGTTTTTCACTGCTCATTGAGCCATGCTTATCATGCTTATTTTCCATTCACACCCAACTCAGTAACTATGGCAACAAAATGTGGACCAACATTACTGTCAGTGAGAGCCATTTTTGCTAAATTTCCATTTAATAAATGTTGTGTTGTGTGACTTTGTTTCAGTTGTACTGGGGCAGAATGGCTGGAGTGTGACTTACACCACTCAGAGTATCTGTGCCTTGAAGGGGTCAACAGTGAAGCTGTCCTGCTCTTTCAGATATCCCAGAGGTCATAAAGTCACATCAACCTTCTGGTTCACTAAAATGGAGACTGAAGATATAGGTCTGGACCCAGAATATGCAGGTCATGTGGAGTATCGTGGGGATAAGAAGAAAGACTGTACCCTGAGAATCACAGACCTGAGAGAGAGTGACTCAGCTACGTACAGGTTCAGATTATTAACAGATCAGGAAGGAGGGACATATACTGGAAAACTTGGAGTGACTTTGTGTGTCACAGGTAAAGTAAAAAAGTGCTATTATGTTCATTTCCAATTAGTTCTGAAAAATTGCCTTGGTTTGTATTTATGTCTGTATAACATAGGATTTCTTCCATCTTTGTATTAGAGTGATAAGTCAGTGATAAAGGGATTTACAGTGATATTGTTTTTTCTCCAGGTCTTCAGGTGAAGGTGACTGGTGGACATCAGGAGAAGATACTGACCTGTATCACCACCTGTACTCTGACTGACAACCCCACCTACATCTGGTACAAGAACGGACAACATCTAGATGAGAGCACCTCCCCCCAGTACAAAGACCCAGTCTCCAGTAACTATGAAGACAGTTACTCCTGTGCTGTAAAAGGCCATGAAGATCTCCACTCTCCTGCAGTGTGTGAGTGTGAATTTAATACATTATACTGTGTTGGTTTCACTTTGTCATTTGAGAACTTTTAGCATTTCTAGAAAGAACTGAGAATAAAATCCAGTTGTCCTCTTGTTATGTCACTGTGTTTCAGGTGTTCAGGGTCAGAGCTGCAACAGAGTAACTTACACCAAGAGGAGAATCTGTGTCTTGAAGGGGTCAACAGCGGACATGTCCTGTACTTATGTTGGTTATTATTCCACCACATCAACATTCTGGTTTAGAAGTGATAAGTCGACCCCTGAAGACCTAACCACAGACCCAGGGTATACAGGTCGTGTGAAGTACACTGACAAAAAGACATGGAGATATAAAGGACCCTCCATCCTGAGAATCTCAGATCTGGGAGAGGAGGACTCAGCTGAGTATCGCTTCACTTTTAAAACATACAACTTTGAATGGGGTCATAGTTTCCCAGGAACAACTCTGTCTGTCACAGGTAAAACTACACTGTATGATACAACTCTATATCATATTGAATTACAGGAGAAAATAAATGAACCATCCTGTTAACACAGAGGTGTATGTGGTTTTATACATATTGTTTCAGGTCTGCAGGTGAAGGTGACTCCTGCTGCAGAGGGACAGAAGACACTGACCTGTATCACCACCTGTACTCTGAGTAACCCCAACCTCATCTACATCTGGTACAAGAACGGACAACATCTAGATGAGAGCACCTCCCCCCAGTACAAAGACCCAGTCTCCAGTAACTATGAAGACAGCTACTCCTGTGCTGTAAAAGGCCATGAGGATCTCCACTCTCCTGCAGTTTGTGAGTGTTTATTTAAGGGACAAATCAAAATTTGTTGGGGGACGGGACGGAATGGGGCTGGTCTCCAAAGTTGAAAATATTTTCACATGACCCTCCTATTGTTCTGTAAAATAAATTGAACACCCTCCCCCTCATAGAATTAATGCAAAATAATGTTTACGACCACAAATAAAAAATAACTGTATTTTTAAACGTTAATATCGACTTTGCCACTTCAGCATGCTTTTGTGGCATGGTCGATGCCACGCAGGGCTGTGGGCCAGAAGTTTGACGGTTCCCGACCAATACAGACAAGCTCACCCTGCCTGCCTGTTTCATTACACTACGATCATATACAAAATATATGCAATGAATTTTCCAACAACAGGTTTCTGTGCCAATGTACCACACAACCAATAAGCAAAGCTTACAAACTTCGGGCACTTAAATATCATGGTTTGTTTTTTCAACACCACAATAAATAGACAATGTAAATCTGGACAAACAGAGAATACATCCCTCCCTGCCTTGTAGTCTTACCCAGTATCGAAGGCTTGTCTTGACAATCTCTGAATGTCATTAAGCTTTTTGGTGTTTTGTAACAAATGTCTCTTTCCATTCATCAAATGGCTGCTGCACAGTTTGGATTGATTGACTGATTGATTTTATTTGTCAGTGTCATGTCCTGACCCTTGTAAGAGGTCGTTTTCCATAGTAGAGTGGTCAGGGCGTGACAGGTGGTTGTTTTGGGTGGTTTTGGGTTTTCTGTTTATATGTGTTTTTTTTCGAGATTTCTATTTCTATGTTTTGTTTTCTATGTTTTGGCCGGGTATGGTTTCCAATCAGAGGCAGGTGTCTATCGTTGTCTTTGATTGGAAGCCATACTTAGGCAGCCTGTTTTGCCTTTGGGTTTTGTAGGTAGTTGTTTTCCGTTTTGTCTATGTACCTGACGGAACTGTTGGCTGTCGTTTTTATTATTTTGTTGAAGTGTTATCATTAATAAAGGAAATATGAGCACTTTACACGCTGCGCCTTGGTCCCCTTTCGACGACCCTTGTGACAGTCAGTAAAAAAAATACATACATACACATTATTTTTTAAAGTGACCTTGATTGCACAATAATGTCAGGGACGTATTTTCATTGTGGTCCCTATGTTATACATAAATACATATACAATTATACTGAACAAAAACAAACGCAACATGCAACAATTTCAAATATTTTACTGAGTTAGGGTTCATATAAAGAAATCAGTCAATTGAAATAAGTCAATTAGGCCCTAATCTATGGATTTCACATGACTGGGCAGGGTCACAGCCATGGGTGGGCTTGAGGGCATAGGCCCACCCACTGGGGAGCCTGGCCCAGCGAATCAGACTGAGTTTCTCACAACAAAAGGGCTTTATTACAGACAGAAATACTCCTCACTTTCATCTGCTGTCTGGGTGGCTGTTCTCAGATGATCCCGCAGGTGAAGAAGCCGGATGTGGAGATCCTGGGCTGAATGTAAAAAAACACACAATCCTCCCCAATGCAAAAAATAAATAGATTTATCCCAAATACATCACTGTAAAACTGTATAAACTGTATATCTGTGTCTGTGTTGGTTTCACTTTGTAGTAGGAGAACTGTTAGCATTTCTAGAAAGAACTGAGAATATAATCCAGTTGTTCTCTTGTTATGTCACTGTGTTTCAGGTGTTCAGGGTCAGAGCTGCTACAGAGTTACTTACACCAAGAGGAGAATCTGTGTCTTGAAGGGGTCAACAGTGGACATATCCTGTACTTATGTTGGTTACTCCACCACATCAACATTCTGGTTTAGAAGTGATAAGTCGACCCCTGAAGACCTAACCAGAGACCCAGGGTATACAGGTCGTGTGAAGCACACTGGAACATACAAAGGTCCCTTCACCCTGAGAATCTCAGGTCTGAGAGAGGAGGACTCTGCTGAGTATCGCTTCACTTTTAAAACAAACAACTTTGAATGGAGTCATAGTTTCCCAGGAACAACTCTGTCTGTCACAGGTAATACTACACTGTATGATACAACTGTATATCATATTGAATTACAGGAGAAAATAAATGAACCTTCCTGTTAACACAGAGGTGTATGTGGTTTTATACATATTGTTTCAGGTCTGCAGGTGAAGGTGACTCCTGCTGCAGAGGGACAGAAGACACTGACTTGTAGCACCACCTGTACTCTGACTGACAACCCCACCTACATCTGGTACAAGAACGGACAATGTCTAGATGAGCCCACTTCCCAACAATACTCTAGTAATACCCTAGTAGTGTTGGGTCATTCTGCGGACAGTTACTCCTGTGCTGTAAAACACCATGAGGACCTCCACTCTCCTGCAGTGTGTGAGTATGAATTAAACTACTATTCTACTTAGCAAGTATCAATAATTTAATATCAATGAGAAGGGTATTAGTGCTTTATCTATCAATATTCATCATTACATAGAAATGACAGACAATGTCATAGATGTATGCATGTCTATAGTTAGAATGTTCAGTACCTCAAACACTTGAAGAATAGTTTAGTAGACACTCCGGTCCTAAAGTATCTCCAAATGTATTCTTGTTCATGTTTTTTGTAAGTGATAGTTTTAGATAGTCCTCTGACTTTTAGATTTTTTTTATTTTTTTTTATTTTACACATGACGTCATTTGAGGTAGTATACAACAGTCCTAACCCTCTGACAAATTCTGCTTTACTAGATGCTCCAAAGAACACCTCAGTGTCAATCAGTCCCTCTGGTGAAATAGTGGAGGGCAGTTCAGTGACTCTGACCTGCAGCAGTGATGCCAACCCACCTGTGGACAAATACACCTGGTACAAGAAGAATGTAACCTCACCAAAAGCATCAGGACAGAGTTACAGCATCACTAACATCATCTCTGAGGACAGAGGAGAATATTACAGTGAGGCTGAGAATACAATAGCATCTCATAACTCTACAGCTCTGATGATCATTGTAGCAGGTAAAGTTTCATCTTTAATATCTCAATACAAAATTACTTTTCAAGATATATCTTAATAATTATACTTTAGATTATTGCACTTTTGTTTATAACTACAGGTTTATTTATAAAATCCCCAAGTATTAACAAGTATTATATTGATATTCTATTTTATTATTATAATAACGTTCAGTTCATTAGAACATGCTGTGTACTCATACCATCCATATTTTATTAGAGGGAAACAAACATCAGTTCTGACTGCATTTGTAGGAATCATAGTGGTTGTTCTGGTTCTCATCCTCTGTCTCTCTGGACTCATGTGGTTCAGGTGAGTTTTTTTGTTGTTTATTATTTCACTTTAGAAGATTAATTCATTCATTCATTCATTCATTGATTCGCTTACAAAACAGGAAGAAGTCCTCCAATACCACCTCTGACACAAGAGACACAGCAGACAATGGACAGGTGAGTCTGTTGGAATCAGAAGATGACTGTGTTGACTGTGCAGTTTTTGTGGGACTTTACACTCCTCATGTTGTCTGTCCTCTCACCCCATCAGGGAGACTCTAGTCCAGTGTATGACAACATCTCAAGCATGGCCATGAACCCTACTGCAGCACAGACAGCAGCCACAGACGACCAGGATGATGTTCACTACACCAGCATCCACTTCTCTCGCTCCAAAAACCAGGAAGTGCCTCTATATTCCACCGTCCAACTGCCTCAGCCCCAGAAACAGGATGAGGATGTCCAGTACGCTGCTCTGAAATACAACTTCCCCAGTGCTGCCACCCGGTGAGCATATTCTGCATGAAGGTCATTCATATGCTGCAGTTTATTGTAGGAGATGTCATCAATAAGCAAAACAGTTGACCCTTAGTGAGCACTATGAACCCAAACTATGAACCCAACAACGGACATCGCAGGACAATTACTATGACATGTCTATAATGAGGGAGTGATGTGACGATGATTTTGAGGAACTGTTCTTCTGTTCTAAATGTCACTCTATTCCCTATTTAGTGCACTACTTTAGACAGAGCCCTATAGGGTGCCACCATTTGGGACGCTGTGTTTGTTTTATTTCTGTTTCTCTGCTTCAGACCCGCAGCAGCACAATCAGCTGAGGAGGACTCCTCTGTTCTCTACAGTACAGTCAACAAACCCTGAGCCAAGAAGACCCGAACACAACAAACCCAGAACCAAGAAGACCTGAACACAACAAACCCAGAACCAAGAAGACCCAAACACAACAAACCCAGAAAGAAGAAGACCTGAACACAACAAATCCAGAACCAAGAAGACCCAAACACAACAAACCCAGAACCAAGAAGACCTGAACACAACAAACCCAGAAAGAAGAAGACCTGAACACAACAAACCCAGAACCAAGAAGACCCGAACACAACAAACCCAGAAAGAAGAAGACCTGAACACAACAAACCCAGAACCAAGAAGACCTGAACACAACAAACCCAGAACCAAGAAGACCTGAACACAACAAACCCAGAAAGAAGAAGAACTGAACACAACAAACCCAGAACCAAGAAGACCTGAACAGAACAAACCCAGAAAGAAGAAGACCTGAACACAACAAACCCAGAACCAAGAAGACCTGAACAGAACAAACCCAGAAAGAAGAAGACCTGAACACAACAAACCCAGAACCAAGAAGACCTGAACACAACAAACCCAGTAACAAGAAGACCTGAACAGAACAAGTTTGACACAAACCTTGTATATCTGGACCTGTATATTTAAACTAAGTGACATAAGGCCTGAGGGGGTGTGGAATATTGACCATTATTAAACCGGGTGGTTTGAGCCGTGAATGCTGATTAGCTAAAAGGCATGATATATCAGACCGTATACCATGGGTATTAACATTTGAATTTACATTGGTAACCAGTTTAAAATAAGGCACCTCTGGGTTTGTTGTATGTGGCCAATATACCACGGCTAAGGGCTGTATCCAAGTACTCCACGTTGCATTGTGCATAAGAACAGCCCTTAGCTGTAATATATTGGCCATATACCACACCTCCTCGGGCCTTATTGCTTACGTTTATCAAGGCAATAAGGCACTTCTGGGGTTTGTGGTATATGGCCAACATACTGTACCATGGCTTATTTTAAAGTGGTTACCAACATAAATAGAACAGTAAACATATATTTTTATGTCATACCCATGGTATATTGTCTGATATACAAAATAGACTTCTGAAATGCTGTTTCAGCCAATCAGCATCCAGGACCCAAACCACTCAGTTTATAATAGTATATAATAATATATGCCATTTATTAAACACTTTTATCAAAATTCCCTGTCATTACAGTCATGCATGAATACTTTTTTCATATGGGAAGTCCCAGCAGGAATGGAACCAAAGCGCCATGATGTACAAACTGAGCCACACAAGGCTACTCTATTCAAACTTAGAGTAGGAGTTCTGATCTAGGGTCAGTTATGACTTTGAAACTGTGATGAATAAGAAAGGGACCTTAACATTTTTTAAATATATTTTTAAGTTGAAAAATGTTGTGTTTCTGACGTAGGCAACCTTGTGTTCCAGTTATATTTTACAGAGCAATCAGAAAGTATTCAGACCCCTTGACCTTTTCCACATTTTGTGATGTTACAAACTTATTCTCAAATTGATTAAATTGTTTTCTTTCCTCATCAATCTACACACAAAACCCAATAATGATGAGCCAAAAAGGTTTTTAGACAATTTTGCAAATGTATAAATAAAAAAAACTGCAATATCACATTTACATAAGTATTCAGACCCTTTAATCAGTACTTTGTCGAAGCACCTTTGGCAGCGATTACAGCCTCGAGTCTTCTTGGGTATGACGCTACAAGCTTGGCACACCTGTATTTGGGGAGTTCTCCTGTTATCTACAGATCCTCTCAAGCTTGATCATGTTGGATGGGAAGCGTCGCTGAACAGATATTTTTAGGTCTCTCCAGAGATGTTCGATCAGGTTCAAGTCCAGGCTCTGGCTAGGCCGCTCAAGGACATTCAGAGATTTCTCCTGAAAGCCACTACTGCGTTGTCTTGGCTGTGTGCTTAGGGTCCTTGTCCTATTGGAAGGTTGAACCTTCGCACCAGTCTGAGGACCTGAGCCATCTGGAGCTGGTTTTCATCAAGGATCTCTCTGTACTTTTCTCCGTTCATCTTTCCCTCGATCCTGACTAGTCTCCCAGTCCCTGCCGCTGAAAAACATCCCCACAGCATAATGCTGCCACCACCATGCTTCACTGTAGGGATGGTGCCAGGTTTCCTCCAGATGTGACGCTTGGCATTCAGGCCAAAGAGTTCAATCTTGTTTTCATCAGACCAGAGAATCTTGTTTCTCATGGTCTGAGAGTCTTTAGGTGCCTTTTGGCAAACTCCAAGCAGGCTTTCATGTGCCATTTACTGAGGAGTGGCTTCCGTCTGGCCACTCTACCATAAAGGCCTGATTGGTGGAGTGCTGCAGAGACGGCTGTCCTACTTGAAGGCTCTCCCATCTCCACAGAGGAACTCTGGAGCTCTGACAGAGTGACCATCGGGTTCTTGGTAACTCTAGGAAGAGTCTTGGTGGTTCCAAACTTCTTCTGTTTAAGAATGATGGAGCCCACTGTGTTCTTGGACCTTCAAAACTGCAGAAATGTTTTGGTACCCTTCCCCAGATCTGTGCCTCAGCATAATCCTGTCTTGGAGTTCCAGAGACAATTCCTTCGACCTCATGATTTTTCCTCTGACGTGCACTGTCAACTGTGGGACAGTATATAGATAGGTGTGTGCCTTTCCAAATCATGTCCACTCAATTGAATTTACCACAGGTGAGCTCCAATGAAGTTGTAGAAGCATCTCAAGGATGATTCATAGAAACAGGATGCAGCTGAGTTCAATTTTGAGTCTTATAGCAAAAGATCTGAATACTTATCTAGATAGGGTATTTCTGTTTTTTATTTTTAATACATTTGCAAACCTTTCTAAAGTCCTGTTTTTGCTTTGTCATTATGGGATAGTGTGGTAGATTGAAGATTTATTTTTATTTAATCTATTTTAGAATAACGCTGTCACGTTTCAAAATTTGAAAAAAGACAAGGGGTCTGAATACTTTCCGAATGCATTGTATATAATTGTATATAATGGTGTTCTAACACCCACACTAGACCACCTTAAATGGAACAAGTAGTGTGCGACTGTGGATATTGGAACGAGACCATTAACAGTTCAGTGATTTTATACATATACACTGAGTATACCAATCATTAAGAACACATTCCTAATATTGAGTTGCACCCCCCACTATTGCCCTCTGAACAGCCTAAATTCATCAGGGCATGGACTCTACAAGGTGTCAAAAGCGTTCCACAGGAATCCTGGCCCATGTTGACTCCAATGCTTCGTACAGTTGTGTCAAGTTGGCTGAATGTCCTTTGGGTGGTTGACCATTCTTGATACACACGGGAAACTGTTGAGCATGAAAAACCCAGCATCTTTGCAGTTCTTGACACAAACCGGTGCGCCTGGCACCTACTACCATACCCTGTTCAAATGCACTTAAATCTTTTGTTTTACCCATTCACCGTCTGAATGACACACATACACAACCCATATCTCACGGCTTAAAAATCCTTAAAAATCTTTCTTTAACCTGTCTCTTCCCCTTCATCTACACTGACTGAACTGTTTAACAAGTGACATCAATAAGGGATCATAGCCTTCACCTGGATTCACCTGGTCAGTCATTAGGTGTTCCTAATGTTTTGTACATTTAGTATTTGTTCCATGGACTAATACATGCATGTTCAGTGTACTAATTAATGTATGTTCAGTGGAATAATACATGTTTGTTCAGTGGACTAATACATGTATGTTCAGTGGACTAATAATGTATGTTTAGTGGACTAATACATATATGTTCAGTGGACTAGTAATGTATATTCAGTGGACTAATGTCTGTTCAGTGGACTAATACATGTATGTTCAGTGGACTAATACAATTGAAGTTGACTAAAGTGACAATATGAGGAGCACAGAATGACTGAGAGCATCAATGTAAAATGGCAATCTGTCTGTATCCTCTCAGCATGTGGGGGAGCTAGGTGTACAAATGACTGTTTTATTATGTCAATCAGTTGTATTAATTCATAATAAAATACAGTTTTATCAAATCAGATGAAGTTTCATTATTAAATGTCATTTTTATCTGTATTTTTATCCGCTGCCATGTGGCGTATATTTACGTTTCCCTCTCTGATTGGATTGTCTGAATTCACTTGTCGAGTGACAATTAAAGAAAAAAAACGACATTGATGAAAGATGTGAATCACTCTACCCTGGCAAAGACATTGTCACGTCCTGACCAGCAGAGGGAGGTATTGTAGTAGTTTTGGTCAGGATGTGGCAGGTTTTTTGTGTGTGTTAAGTGTTGTGTTGGTGATTGGACTCCCAATTGAAGGCAGGTGTGTTGAGTTGCCTTTGATTGGGAGTCCTATATAGTAGTGTGTGTTTTTCTTTGGGGTTGTGGGTAGTTGTTTTTGCACTGCGTTTTGTGTGCCTGCAAAACTGTTGCTGTCGTGGTGATTGTTGGTTTTCCTGTGGATGCTTTACTCTGATCCATAAAAAATATGAGTATCCACATTCCCGCTGCGCCTTGGTCCTCCCTTCAACACAACGACGAAACATGTGACAGACATAGACCGTATCTAGGGAAACGATTTAGGCTTTGACTATTTCTCTCTGCCCCTGGCCCCTGGCCCCTACCCTTTCTCTCTGCGTCCCTATTCTCCAACCTTCCCAAAGTGTGTACTAACAACGAATCACCAATCACACACACACAAACACAAAGACACACACATGCACACACACACAAAGAGGCAGTGTTAACTGAGTTGTCTCATTTCTGGTGGAGAGTTCAGACCCTGTGAAGAGGAAGGGAGTCTCACTAACAGGTGACATTAACACAATTGTCTCAGAATTATTATTTCTATTCACTGGAATGAATATGTGTGTTCTCCACCAGAGAAGGGTATTCAGTTGTTTAAGCAGGGCCAGTACTCTCAGGCTGTGGACATGTTCTCTGAGGCTATCCACTGTAACCCCAAAGTCCACAGGTACACAACACCTTAAAGCTTAACCTCTAACCTATGACCCAAAACACCACAGGTACACAACACAAAATTCCACTATACTCCCACCAAACTCTCTCTCTATCGATCTCTGTCGCTCTCTCACTCACTCTCTGTCCATCTCTCCCCACTCTCTCTCTCCCTTTTCTTTCTCTCCCTTCCTTGCCTTTCTCTCTTTTCCTTTTCTCTCTCTCTCTCTCTGGTTCTTTGGGAATAATTTATACAGCTACGGGTGTTTGGAGATCTACTCCTCTGACTTATCAGATGCTCAGAAGTCCATCCAGCTTGCTCCTGATTGGCCAAAGGGATACTTCCACAAAGGGAGTGTACTAACAGGTTTGAAGGTCACTCTCTGAGCTTTCTACTGTAAATGTGGACATTGATCTGTGTGTGTGTGTGTGTGTGTTTGTCTGTCAGAAATCTGACTCTCTCTATATCTCCCCCCTCCTCCCTCCCTCCTCCCCTCTTCTCTCCAGCGGTATGGTGAGGCAGACAGGGCAACATTGGAGGCTCCTCAGAATTTCATAAAAATGTAACGTTTTAACCTCTACGGGCCACGGGGGCAGTATTGAGAATTTTGAAAGAAATATGTGCCCATTTTTAACTGCCTCCTACACCAACTCAGAAGCTAGGATATGCATATTATTAACACATTCGGATAGAAAACACTCTGAATTTTCTAAAACAGTTTGAATGGTGTCTGTAAGTATAACAAAACTCATATTGCAGGCAAAAACCTGTGAAAAATAGATAAAAAAAAAAGATAATTTTGTGACTGTACTATTTAGTGTCATTGTTTTAAAGATACCACAGTGAGAAAGGATTCAGTTCGCAACTCCTACTGCTTCCACTAGATGTCAACGATCTTTAGAAAGTTGTTTGAAGCATCTGTGATAAATACACACCGAATTAGAAAGCTTACAAGTTGACACGTCATCACTTCATTTTTTGCGCCTGCGCATGAATCTGAGAAGAGTGCCTTTGTCATTATCGTTTATTCTAGACACTTGATAGGTTGTGTGAAAATATTACTGATGTTTACTGATGTTTCACGTTAAAAATGGAACAAAAGATTAGTGCTAAACAACGTTTGACATGTTTAAACAAACGTAAATAGATTATTTACTAGGTTTTCTTTAGTTTTTCGACGTGACTTTACACTGCCCACCTCATTTTGTGGGAGCCTACTGAACGCTAACTATTTGGACATAAATTATGAACTTTGTCAAAAGAAACCACATTTGTTCTGGACCTGGGATCTCTGGCAGCGCCTTCTGATGGAGATAATCAAAGGTAAGGGGATATTTAGAATGTTATTATCGATATTAGATGATGCTAATGCTAACGGTATAGCTTAGCTTAGCTTAGCATATAGCTTATTGTTGTTAGCATAGTACCCAGTTTATACAAAATGTGATTTCCCAGTAAAGTTATTTTGAGATCTGGCCCTTCGGTAGCAATTACGAGATGATAATATATTATTCTTTGAATGACAATATTATAATTTACCAATGTTTTCGAATAGTAATTCCGTGATTTGTAATGCTGGATTCACTGGGTGCATTCGAGCCAAAAAAAATTCTGAATTTCACCGCGACTGTAAATGCTGTTTTTGGATATAAATATGAACTTGATGGAACTAAAAATGCATGTATTGTATAACATAATGTCCTATGAGTGTCATCTGATGCAGATTGTCAAAGGTAAGTGCATAATTCTAGCTAGTTTTCTGTCTGTTGATGCCCTTCTTTGAATTGGCTAAACATTACACGCAGCTATTGTCAATGTACTCTCCTCACATAACCTAACTTTATGCATTCTCCGTAATGCCTCTGAAAATCGGACAGCGTGGTTAGATTTAGGAGATATATCTTTCAAATGGAGGAAAATAGTTGATTATTTGATTTTTTGAAATGATTACTCTTGCAGTTTTGAATTCCCCGCCATGGTCACATGACAATGAATCCCAATACCGGGATAAGATCGGGATAAGATCCTCAACAGGTTAAACATTTGAAAAGTTATCCTTTTAAGATAAAAATGTCAACAAATAAATTATTAAAACATACTGTTTTGCAATGAAGATCTACAGTAGCCTCAACAGCACTCTGTAGGTTAGCACCATGGAGTAGCTGGAGGACAGCTAGCTTCCGTCCTCCTCTGGGTATATTGATTTCAATACAAAAAAATTAGGAGATTCATGTTTCTTACTCCCTTTCATAGACTTACACATTAATTATGACAACTTCCGGACGATGTCCTCCAACCTATTAGAGCTCTTGCAGCATGAACTGACATGTTGTCCACCCAAACAAAAGATCAGAGAATTAATCTAGTACTGAATGCATAAGCTACAGCTAGATAGCACTGCAGTGCACACAATGTGGTGAGTAGTTGACTCAGAGATAGAGAAAGTCAATAGTTGAACAGTTTTGAACAAACACAGTACTTCCAAAATGAAGGAGAAGCAAGAGAGAGATAGAAAGAGATATTTTGTTAAAAAAAATCACTTTCACTTACTTAGCTAGCAAATGTAGCTATCTAGTTTAGCCTATTCAAACACCCTGCTCAAACAGAGGGATGTTATGTTAGCTAGCTGGCTATGACTATCCAACAAAACACTGGAACTCTTCCAAGTTAAGGTCAGCTTTTAGTTTCACTAATTTATTGCCACCGGGGCTCGCCGGTGTAACTGCTTACTACTGACTGTAAACTGTAACGTTACCTCATGATTATAGCGGGTTTACTAACGCTTTAGTTCTATTAGCTATTCTGACTATGACGTTACTTTAGCTAATATGGTGACAACGATATAGGGTGTATGTAGTGGTTTGGCTTGGAAAGGTTTTTTCGCCTGGTCACATACAGCTGATGTGTTGTGCATTGCTACTATAACAACCTCCACTCTTCTGGGAAGGCTTTCCACTAGATGTTGGAACAGTAGTGAGGGGACTTGTTTCCATTCAGCCACAAGAGCATTAGTGAGGTTGGGCACTGATGTTGGGCGATTATGCCTGGCTTGCAGTCGGCGTTCCAATTCATCCCAAAGGTTTTCATGGGGTTGAGGTCTGGGCTCTGTGCAGGCCATTCAAGATCTTCCACACTGATCTCAACAAACCATTTTTGTATGGACCTTGCTTTGTACACGGGGGCATTGTCATGCTGAAACAGGAAAGTTTCTTCCCCAAACTGTTGCCAATAAGTTTGAAGCACAGAATCGTATAGAATGTCATTGTATGCTGCAGCGTTAAGATCTCGCTTCACTGGAACTAAGGGATCTAGCCTGAACCATGAAAAAGATCCCCGCCAAACCCAGATTCATCTGTCTGACTGCCAGGTGGTGAAGCATGATTCATCACTCCAGAGAACGCGTTTCCACTGCTCCAGAGTCCAATGATGGCAAGCTTTACACTACTCCAGCCGACGCTTGGCATTGTGCATGGTGATCTTAAGTGCGGCTGCTCGGCCATGGAATCCCATTTCATGAAGCTCCCGGCAAACCGTTCTTGTGCTGATATTGCTTCCTGCAGCAGTTCGGAACTCGGTAGTGAGTGTTGCAGCCGAAGACACACAATTATTATTACACGCTAGGCACTTCAGCTCTCGGCGGTCTTGTGTGGCCTACCACTTTGTGGCTGAGCCGTTGTTGCTCCTAGACGTTACCACTTCATAATAACAGCATTTACAGTTGACCAGGGCAGCTATAGCAGGTCAGAAATTTGACAAACTGACTTGTTGTAAAGGTGGCATCCTATGAAGGTGCCACATTGAAAGTCACTGAGCTCTTCGGAAAGGCCATTCTACTGCCAATGTTTGTTGATGGAGATGGCTCGATTTTATACATATGTCAGCAATGGGTGTGTTATGGCCTAATCCACTAATTTGAAGGGGTGTTCACGTACTTTTGAATATATAGTGTCCTGAGCTTTGTTCAAAACCTTAGTTAGACTTAGTCTTTTTTTGCCATTTATGAATGTGTTATTCAATGTGTTAATATGGGCTATAGCATTAAAGGACACATTCAATATTTTATCAAATCATTTTTAAGTATTTTTTTTTTTACCTAAAGGTATTATAAAAGTATTTTCCCCTACAGGGGATAAATAAATGCTACTTTTCTATTGAGGTACAATTGAATATAGGGCATGTTCCAGACAGACTATATTGCAGTCACCTGCCTGCTCTCACAAACATTAGTCCTTCTCCTTTTTTACCTAAAGAGCTACTATAATTCAAAATCAAATATCTAAATGATCCATGGTATGACCACCTTAAAACAATTCCATATGTCAGCTAGTAGAACCCCCCAAACGGCTTAGACTTTTAGAGGTTCAGAATCCCAGTGTCAGAGGGAGCAATGTCCAGCACCTAAACACACAAATCAAATTGTATTAGTCACATGCGCCGAATGCAACAGGTGAAGACCTTACTGTAAAATGGTTAATGACAAGCCCTTAACTAACAATGCAGTTGTTTTTGTGTAAGAAAATAATTAAAAAAAAATTATAAATGAAATGCAACAAAAAAGATCACACAATAAAATAACATTAACGAAGCAGCAATAACCAATTACATGAAAGATTATTCATTCAAAAAAACACGCATCATGCAGACACAATAGGACACAATAATCCCAGACAGACAGACTTAGTTATATGCATGTCAGGGTTCACTTTGGGTCCATTGAAGATCAGTGAGCTGAAGACATCTCTTTCACACAAGCACACACTGGAAATTTCAGAGCAGTTTGCCTTGGCCTTGGCATAATGACAGCTCACTGTTGTCTGTTGTTTCTAGCTAGCTAACGTTGTTAAATAAAAGTTAGCTAACTAACTAGCTTACTAGCTCAGTATGGGGTCTTGCTGTAATTCAGCGGCAGCACCTCATATTGTTCACAATCCAGTCCACAATGCACAAAACTACATCTGTTCTGGAACCTTCAGTACCAGCTGATGAAGAGTGATGGGAATGGGTCACATTTTGTCTCTTGTAAAACATGTAGGCCCACTCCTCAAATAAAGAAATGTAACTACAATATGCTGACTTTAGCACATTTTCTATTTAGATACAGTAACATCCCTTATGTGACATGCTGTTGCTGCATGTTAATGACCTGACTAGGCTACTTTAAAATGTATCAACCACAGAACTCACACTTAGGCTACGCCTGTTTCTGCTAATACTTACAGTAGACTACTTCTTGTTTCCACGCAGTGACAGTAAGTTGACTAACTGTTCAAGACCTCTCTCCTTCACTTCACTCTGTAAGTACACTTGATAATATCTTGGAATATAGTTTTAGTTATGATGTATTTAGCCATACATCACATGACTTACTGTATCTTTGTACTTGTTGGTTTATTTTGAACTGTGTTTTGGTTGTTACATCAGGGCCTGTATTCATAAAGTGTCTCAGACGGTCTATATAATTATGATCTAATGGACTGTGGTTTCATGTGTTTAGTTTAGCTCAGTTTATTCAATTGCATGTTTAATACGTGATCAGTAGAGTATGCCAGTAATAGACGGATCTCAATTCAATGTTCACTGTCAAAGTATAACAGGGTCAAGTATAACTGTGTGTTTGTGCATGTGTGGTGTGTTTGTATTAATCTGATAGTGGTATGTACACGACCAAAATGATTGGCACCCTTGACAAATACTGAGCTATATTGTGTGCTACAAAAGACGGGATGTACATTGTACATGTGGTTTCAAATAAAGACGTGTGCTTGCTATTTTAAGAGCTCTCAGAGCAACAGATATAGATACATATATTATATTTAAGATATAGCAATAGATTGTTTTGGAGACATTTTGAAAATGGCCTGAAGTAAGAGTGACAGTAAGATTGATTGATTGGATGCTTCGTAAGAGCTTTAGGAGTAGTATTAACATGAGACACAGTGATGGTGGGTTGTGTTTAGGAGTAGTATTAACATGAGACAGTGATGGTGGGTTGTGTTTAGGAGTAGAATTAACATGAGACACAGTGATGGTGGGTTGTGTTTAGGAGTAGTATTAACATGAGACACAGTGATGGTGGGTTGTGTTTAGGAGTAGTATTAAAATGAGACGCAGTAATGGTGGGTTGTGTTTAGGAGTAGTATTAACATGAGACACAGTGATGCTGGGTTGTGTTTAGGAATAGTATTAACATGAGACGCAGTGATGGTGGGTTGTGGTTTCGTTTGTTTAGATGCACACACTGACTGTCAACTTCCTGTTCTGCTTTCCTGTCTGTCCTCTCACAGGCCTCCTGAATCATATCAGAAATCTGTATATACACATTCGACTATACAGAATATGGTCCTCTGTAACTCAGTTGGTAGAACATGGCACCTGCAACGTAATAGGTTTTGTTCGCAGGACCACCCATATGTAAAATATATGCACATGACTGTAAATTGCTTTGGAAAGTTGAGTCTTATAAAAGGCATTATTTATGGACAGCAGACTACAATAGACTACACAGTCAATACAGCAGGCTATGGTGATGTTAAATGATGCCTCTGCTAGATAAAGCTACTGCCAGTACTGTACAACAGGCTGGTGAGTGGATAAATTGGAGGATGGACTCATTGCAATGGCATGAAGGAACACTAACCTATCATTTTATTAATTGTACTGCCCAAATGAATGAGGACATCAGATGAGGATTGGAGGCTGCAGTAATGGAACTGGAACCTTTCAGCAGCACTTTGATGCAGATGATGAGGAGGGATGGGAACGGGTCAGATTTTAATTATAAAAAAAATATAGGCATATTCCTTAGATTAGAATGAGATAAAAGTAACAAGTAATTAAAGAGCAGCAGTAAAAAATAACAATATATACAGGGGGGTGCCGGTACAGAGTCAATGTGCGGGGGCAACGGTTATTTGAGGTAGTATGTACATGTAGGTAGAGTTATTAAAGTGACTAAGCATAGATGACAACAGAGAGTGGCAGTGGTGCGGAGTGGGGGAGGGGGGGCAATGCAAATAGTGTGGGTAGCCATTTGACTTGATGTTCAGGAGTTATGGCTTGGGGGTAGAAGCTGTTTAGAACTCTCTTGGACCTAGACTTAGCGCTCCAGTACCTCTTGCCATGCGGTAACAGAGACAACAGTCTATGACTAGGGTGGCTGGAGTCTTTGCCAATTTTTAGGGCCTTCCTCTGACACCGCCTGGCATAGAGGTCCTGGATGGCTGGAAGCTTTGTCCCAGTGATGTACTGGGCCGTTCGCACTACCCTCTATAGTGCCTTGCGGTCAGAGGCCGAGCAGTTGCCATACCAGGCAGTGATGCAACCAGTCAGGATGCTCTCGATGGTGCAGCTGTAGAACCTTTGAGGATCTGTGGACCCATGTCAAATCTTTTCAGTCTCCTGAGGGGGAATAGGTTTTGTCATGCCCGCGTCACGACTGTCTTGGTGTACTTGGACCATGTTAGTTTGTTGGTGATGTGGACACCAAGGAACTTGAGCTCTCAACCTGCTCCACTGCAGCCCTGTCGATGAGAATGTGGGCGTGCTTGGTCCTCTTTTTCCTGTAGTCCACAATCATCTCCTTTGTCTTGATCACGTTGAGGGAGAGGTTGTTGTCCTGGCACCACACTGCCAGGTATCTGACCTCCTCCCTATACCCTTTCTTGTTGTTGTCGGTAATCAGGCCTACCACTGTTGTGTCATCGGCAAATTTAATGATGGTGTTGGAGTCGTGCTTGGCCGTGCAGTCATAAGTGAACAGTGTGAAGTGGGTCTAGGAGTGGGTCTAGGGTTTCTGGGATGATGGTGTGAGCCATGACCAGCCTTTCAAAGAAATGAATGGCTACAGACGTGAGTGCTACGGGTCTGTAGTCATTTAGGCACAGGCACTTGGTGGTCTGCTTAAAACATGTTGGTATTACAGACTCGGACAGGGAGAGGTTGAAAATGTCAGTGAAGACACTTGCTAGTTGGTCAGCTCATGCTCAGAGTACACGTCCTGGTAATCCGTCAGGCCCTGTGGCCTTGT
Organism: Salmo trutta; assembly: GCF_901001165.1. Classification (NCBI taxonomy): domain Eukaryota; kingdom Metazoa; phylum Chordata; class Actinopteri; order Salmoniformes; family Salmonidae; genus Salmo; species Salmo trutta. Next base: position 400,253 of record NC_042994.1, on the reverse strand, counting down.
GAATGTTGATGTGTCTAAAGGTCTTTCTCATGTCGGCTGCGGAGAGCGTGATCACACAGTCGTCCGGAACAGCTGGTGCTCTCATGCATGTTTCAGTGTTATTTGCCTCGAAGCGAGCATAGAAGTAGTTTAGCTCGTCTGGTAGGCTCGTGTCACTGGCCAGCTCTTGGCTGTGCTTCCCTTTGCAGTCTGTAATGGTTTGCAAGCCCTGCCACATCCAATGAGCGTCAGAGCCGGTGTAGTACGACTCAATCTTTGTCCTGTATTGATGCTTTGCCTGTTTGATGGTTCGTCGGACGGCACAGCGGGATTTCTTATAAGTTTCCAGGTTAGAGTCTCGTTCCTTGAAAGCGGCAGCTCTAGTCTTTACCTCAGAGCGGATGCTGCCTGTAATCCATGGCTGCTGGTTGGGGTATGTACGTACGGTCACTGTGGGGACGACGTCATCGATACACTTATTGATGAAGCCAATGGCAGATGTGGTGTACTCCTCAATGCTATTGGAGGAATCCCAGAACATATTCCAGTCTGTGCTAGCAAAACAGTCCTGTTGCTTTGCATCTGCTTCATCACGTTTTTATTGATCTAGTCACTGGTGCTTCATGCTTTAATTTTTGCTTGTAAGCAGGAATCAGGGGGATGGAATTATAGTTAGATTTGCTAAATGGAGGGTGAGGGAGAACATTGTATGTGTCTCTGTGTGTGGAGTATTGGTGGTCCAGAGTTCTTTTCCCTCTGGTTGCACATTTAACATGCTGATAGAAATTTGGTAAAATGTATTTAATTTTCCCTGTGTTAAAGTCCTCGGCTACTAGGAACGCCGCCTGGGAGCGTTTTCTTGTTTGCTTATGGCGGAATACAGCTCCTTCAATTCTGTCTTAGTGCCAACCTCTGACTGAGGTGGTATGTAAACAGCTAAGAAGAATACAGATGAGAACTCTCTCGGTAGGTAGTGTGGTCTACAGCTTATCATGATATACTCAACCTCAGGTGAACAATAGCTTGAGAATTCCTTAGATATAGTTGTCATGACGTTGCCCTCTTTGAGTACAGGGAGGACAGTTGACCCCCTCCCCCTTGCACCATCCCCCAACCTACCTCCCCCACCCAGGCCCTGTGTGAAGGGGTGGTAAAATTCTAGAGGAGAATCTCTTGCCACATGGCCCAGTTGAGACACAGAGGGGTTTCATAGGGAAACACAGGAAATTCTTCCAACTCGAAGAATTGGGGAACCGAACGACATTTATGTTCTGGAGAAGGTATAAAAGATTGGTGAAGAATCCAGCTACGAACTGGTCCGCTTGGTATAATTTTGTGATACTCAGAAGAGACAATATAGCCATATTACCATAAAACTGTTTATATAATAGCCTCAGCTATGGGACTTGCATCCAAATGGTTGTATAAAATGTATTAATAAGGATAAAGCTATTTGGAATACGTTGAGATGCCATGTGCTGATGTTAACCTGTTGGGGATAGGGGGCAGTATTTGCACGGCCGGATAAAAAACGTACCCGATTTAATCTGGTTACTACTCCTGCCCAGTAACTAGAATATGCATATAATTGTTTGATTTGGATAGAAAACACTCCAAAGTTTCTAAAACTGTTTGAATGGTGTCTGTGAGTATAGCAGATCTCATTTGGCAGGCCAAAACCTGAGAAGATTCCAAACAGGAAGTGCTCTCTCTGACTATTTCTTGGCCTTCTTGATCATCTCTAAACAAAACAGGGGATCTCTGGTATAACGTGACATTTTCTAACGCTCCCATAGGCTCTCAGAAGGCGCCAGAACAATGAATGGTGGCTTTGCAGGCCCTGGCTGAAAAACATTAGCGCATTTGGATAGTGGTCGATCTGAGGACAATGAGACTGGAGGCGCAGGCACGAGCCGACACCATGTTTACTTTCTCTCTCTTTGAACGAAAACAACGACTCCCGATCGGAATATTATTGCTTTTTTACGACAAAAAAAGCATAAAAATTGATTTTAAACAGCGGTTGACATGCTTCGAAGTACGGTAATGGAATATTTTGAATTTTTTGGTCACGAAACGCGTCGGGCGCGTCACCCTTCTTTACCCTTCGGATAGTGTCTTGAACGCACGAACAAAAAGCCGCTATTTGGATATAACTATGGATTATTTGGAACCAAACCAACATTTGTTATTGAAGTAGAAGTCCTGGGAGTGCATTCTGACGAAGAACAGCAAAGGTAATCAAACTTTTCTAATAGTAAATCGGAGTTTGGTGAGTATCACACTTGGTGGGTGTCAAAATAGCTAGCCTGTGATGGCCGGGCTATCTACTCAGAATATTGCAAAATGTGCTTTCACCGAAAAGCTATTTTAAAATCGGACATAGCGAGTGCATAAAGGAGTTCTGTATCTATAATTCTTAAAATAATTGTTATGTTTTTTGTGAACGTTTATCGTGAGTAATTTAGTAAATTCACCGGAAGTGTTCGGTGGGAATGCTAGTCACATGCTAGTCACATGCTAATGTAAAAAGCTGGTTTTTGATATAAATATGAACCTGATTGAACAAAACATGCATGTATTGTATAACATAATGTCCTAGGATTGTCATCTGATGAAGATCATCAAAGGTTAGTGCTGCATTTAGCTGTGGTTTGGGTTTATGTGACATTATATGCTAGCTTGAAAAATGGGTGTCTGATTATTTCTGGCTGGGTACTCTGCTGACATAATCTAATGTTTTGCTTTCATTGTAAAGCCTTTTTGAAATCGGACTCATTCAAACAGTTTTAGAAACTTTGGAGTGTTTTCTATCCAAAGCTAATAATTATATGCATATTCTAGTTTCTGGGCAGGAGTAATAATCAGATTAAATCGGGTACGTTTTTTATCCGGCCATGAAAATACTGCCCCCTATCCATAACAAGTTAATGTGATAGAATGTATTTCTGTTCATAGCATCGGCACGCCCCCATGGACACAGACAGGACCAGGCGTCATGTGACAAGCCTGTTCTATGTTCACGTATAAAACCCCACCCTGATTTACTTTCTCCAGACCAGTTTACCTCAGAAGAGAGAGCCAAGGTTTGACCCCCAATTCGTCTACTGAAAGTTAACTATACCACATGGTTAAACTTTTAGACTATCGAGAACGACAGAATAATAACAAGTCTTTGATATTAATTAATAGTCTGCAGCTAGAAATTATATCATTGAAAGCGAAGACCGACTAAACATCCATTCTATAACGACATTAATGAATGTCGCTTTGAAAGATCCATTCTAACCGAGAGAGAGAAAACAGGACAAAAACTCTCCAACAGGACAAAAACTCTCCAACAAGGATCCCGACGACACACTGAGCTTAAATATATATTGATTGCAATTGTTCCCGAATGAGTGAGCGTTCATGTGCAAAGGATTAGCATATCAATTGTTAATATTTATCAACTCAAACAGGCCACCATGCCTGTTTAGCCCACTAGGGCACATTCCTCTACCATTGCTTTGTAACGATACCTACTGTTTTCTATGCTTTCTGTGAATTACTTAGTTTAGTAAATAAATGATTTTAAGACAATTGATGTATGGATGACTTTAGTAAAGGCTGGATTCATGCAGATACAACAATTTACGACGTTTGGAATGAGACTGGACGCGAGGTAAAATACACCTTTTAAACCAGAAGATGATCGGCCTATACTATAATAGAATATAATATATAATGTTATAATATAGGAAAGTTATATTAGGAAAATTATAACTTTGTAATCTGAATATTTTCCTTGGTGCCCCGATCTCCTAGTTAATTACAGTTAAACGATTAATCAGTTTAATCGCGTGATAATAATTACAGGGAGTTATTTTGATAAACATGTCTTCAGTTTAATGGTGCCCTCAAGACACGACATAGTGCACCAGCTGTTATTTACAAAAATACATACATCGCCCATTGTCTTACCAGACGCCGCTGTTCTATCCTGCCGGTACGTCTTATAACCAGCCAGCTGTATGTTGACATTGTCGTGGTTCAGCCACGACTCCGTGAAACTTAAGATGTTACAGTTTTTAATATCCCGTTGGTAGTTTATGTTGTGTGTTTGCCAGCAGATTTGAGGGAATTGTTTTTTTTTTAGATCGCCTCCGAAATCCTCAGAAGGCAGCCTTCTCTCCGGCCTCTCTTTCTACGCCTCTTCTTCATGCAGATCACGGGGGTCTGGCCTGTTCTTGTTTCTCTGCACTGCCAGTAAGTGTTGTTGGTTTAGATGAACTAACTCAGCATCACCTTCATGTCATCCACAGACCTCTACAGCCTGAACCATATCAGAGTTCTTTATATGGACATTATACTGTATGTCCTTCATTAGCACTTTATATTCACAGAATAGTATATGTACAACAGGCTACATTAGACTATATATGGACAACAGGCTACATTAGACTATATATGGATAACAGGCTACATTAGACTATATATGGATAACAGGCTACATTAGACTATATATGGACAACAGGCTCCATAAGGCAATATATGGATAACAGGCTACATTAGACTATATATTGACAACAGGCTACATTAGACTATATATGGACAGCAGGCTACATTAGACTATATATGGACAACAGCCTACATTAGACTATATGTGGACAACAGGCTCCATAAGGCAATATATGGATAACAGGCTACATTAGACTATATATTGACAACAGGCTACATTAGACTATATATGGACAGCAGGCTACATTAGACTATATATGGATAACAGGCTACATTAGACTATATATGGATAACAGGCTACATTAGACTATATATGGACAGCAGGCTACATTAGACTATACATAGATAACAGGTTACATTAGACTATATGTATGGACAACAGGCTACATTAGACTACATATGGACTGCAGGCTACATTAGACTATACAGTGGGGGAAAAAGTATTTGATCCACTGCTGATTTTGTACGTTTGCCCACTTACAAAGAAATGATCAGTCTATAATTTTAATTGTAGGTTTATTTGAGCAGTGAGAGACAGAATAACAACAAAAAAATCCAGAAAAATGCATGTCAAAAATGTTATAAAATTATTTGCTTTTTAATGAGGGAAATAAGTATTTGACCCCCTCTCAATCAGAAAGATTTCTGGCTCCCAGGTGTCTTTTATACAGGTAATGAGCTGAGATTAGGAGCACACTCTTAAAGGGAGTGGTCCTAACCGCAGCTTGTTACCTGTAAAAAAGACACCTGTCCACAGAAGCAATCAATCAATTTGAGCAATCAATCAATTTGAGCAATCAATTTGTGTGTGTGTGTGTGTGTGTGTGTGTGTGTGTGTGTGTGTGTGTGTGTGTGTGTGTGTGTGAGTGAGAGAGTCACTTGCTGTTCAGCCTCACAGCTTGGGGATAGGAGCTATCATTGAACCTGGTGGTCAGTCTTTAGGCTGCTGTGCAGCTTGACGGACCGTAGAGAATTGAACATTTATCCTCCTATATTTGTGGATCTGAGAATAAAACAGCTTCATAACAATCAATGTAGAAATATGTGTTTACAGTACTACACATCTGTTCAATACTTTGTTGTTGTTGATGATGACTTTTTTGTATCCATTAGGAAATAGTTTTTGCATCATACATCATGTCATCTTAAATAGACAGACGTAGACAGACATGCAACACGTCACACACATTACATACATAGTGCAATAGACTTACAGACAGACAGTATTCACATAGACAACCATATAGCACAATACAACACAACACAATATGAGCCTGGTTCATTTTCAGTAATGAGGCCCTGTACCCCATTTACAGTTTCTACTTCAATGTATCAGGTGGAGTTATTCACCAGCTATAGAGTGACTTGTTGTTTATGTTTCTAAGACTGCAGGGTGGGAGATGCAACAATGTCCTTGAGAACAGCAGGAAGTGTGTTGGTGGTATGTCTCTGGTCAGTAGCAGGTATTGTCTCATTCATACCTTGATATGTTTGTCAATCTACAGGCATTTGTAAAATATTAAAATTACATTTGTGTTTTATTATTCTGGTGTATTCTGTTAGGCGTCTCCACTTCACTTCAATAGTTATCTTTCAAACCTCACTTACCTTACTGAATGATGCTTATGTGGTTTCCAATCACACTCAACTCAGCAACTATGGCAGCACAGATGGACAAAGCCTATACTGTTAGTGTGAACCAATTGGCATTGGCTTAATACCCTTGTGTTCTGTGACTGTTCAGTGGTACTGGGGCAGAATGGCTGGAGTGTGACTTACACCACCGAGAGTATCTGTGCCTTGAAGGGGTCAAAAGTTGAGCTGACCTGCTCTTTCAGCTATCCCAGACGTCATAAAGTCACATCAACCTTCTGGTTCACTAAAATGGAGACTGGTGTAGAACCTGAAGATCTAGGTCAGGACCCAGAGTATGCAGGTCATCTGGAGAATCATGGGGATAAGAAGAATGGTCACAACCTGAAAATCACAGACCTGAGAGAGAAAGACTCAGCTACGTACAAGTTCAGATTTATAACAGATCAGACTGGAGGGAGATATTATGGTGATCCTGGAGTCTCTCTGTCTGTAACAGGTACAGTAACATTCTATATGCTGGTGATCCTGGAGTCTCTCTGTCTGTCACAGGTACAGTAACATTCTATATACTGGTGATCCTGGGTCTCTCTGTCTGTAACAGGTACAGTAACATTCTATATACTGGTGATCCTGGAGTCACTCTGTCTGTAACCGGTACAGTAACATTCTATATACTGGTGATCCTGGAGTCACTCTGTCTGTCACAGGTACAGTAACATTCTATATACTGGTGATCCTGGAGTCTCTCTGTCTGTCACAGGTACAGTAACATTCTATATACTGGTGATCCTGGAGTCTCTCTGTCTGTAACAGGTACAGTAACATTCTATATACTGGTGATCTTGGAGTCACTCTGTCTATAACAGGTACAGTAACATTCTATATACTGGTGATCCTGGAGTCTCTCTGTCTGTCACAGGTACAGTAACATTCTATATACTGGTGATCCTGGAGTCTCTCTGTCTGTAACAGGTACAGTAACATTCTATATACTGGTGATCCTGGAGTCACTCTGTCTGTCACAGGTGCAGTAGCATTCTATATACTGGTGATCCTGGAGTCACTCTGTCTGTCACAGGTACAGTAACATTCTATATACTGGTGATCCTGGAGTCACTCTGTCTGTCACAGGTACAGTAACATTCTATATACTGGTGATCCTGGAGTCACTCTGTCTGTCACGGGTACAGTAACATTCTATATACTGGTGATCCTGGAGTCACTCTGTCTGTAACAGTTACAGTAACATTCTATATACTGGTGATCCTAGAGTCACTCTGTCTGTCACAGGTACAGTAACATTCTATATACTGGTGATCTTGGAGTCACTCTGTCTGTAACAGGTACAGTAACATTCTATATACTGGTGATCCTGGAGTCTCTCTGTCTGTCACAGGTACAGTAACATTCTATATACTGGTGATCCTGGAGTTTATCTGTCTGTCACAGGTACAGTTACATTCTATATAATGGTGATCCTGGAGTCTCTCTGTCTGTAACAGGTACAGTAACATTCTATATACTGGTGATCCTGGAGTCACTCTGTCTGTCACAGGTACAGTAACATTCTATATACTGGTGATCCTGGAGTTTATCTGTCTGTCACAGGTACAGTTACATTCTATATAATGGTGATCCTGGAGTCTCTCTGTCTGTAACAGGTACAGTAACATTCTATATACTGGTGATCCTGGAGTCACTCTGTCTGTAACAGGTACAGTAACATTCTATATACTGGTGATCCTGGAGTTAATCTGTCTGTAACAGGTACAGTAAAATTCTATATACTGGTGATCTTGGAGTCTCTCTGTCTGTTACAGGTACAGTAACATTCTATATACTGGTGATCCTGGAGTCACTCTGTCTGTAACAGGTACAGTAACATTCTATATACTGGTGATCCTGGAGTCACTCTGTCTGTAACAGGTACAGTAACATTCTATATACTGGTGATCCTGGAGTCACTCTGTCTGTAACAGGTACAGTAACATTCTATATACTGGTGATCCTGGAGTCACTCTGTCTGTAACAGGTACAGTAACATTCTATATACTGGTGATCCTGGAGTCACTCTAGCTGTCACAGGTACAGTAACATTCTATATACTGGTGATCCTGGAGTCTCTCTGTCTGTAACAGGTACAGTAACATTCTACATACTGGTGATCCTGGAGTCAATCTGTCTGTCACAGGTACAGTAACATTCTATATACTGGTGATCCTGGAGTCACTCTGTCTGTAACAGTTACAGTAACATTCTATATACTGGTGATCCTGGAGTCACTCTGTCTGTAACAGGTACAGTAACATTCTATATACTGGTGATCCTGTAGTCACTCTGTCTGTCACAGGTACAGTAACATTCTATATACTGGTGATCCTGGAGTTACTCTGTCTGTCACAGGTACAGTAACATTCTATATACTGGTGATCCTGGAGTCACTCTGTCTGTCACAGGTACAGTAACATTCTATATACTGGTGATCCTGGAGTTACTCTGACTGTAACAGGTACAGTAACCTGCTTTATACTGCTAATCTGTTTAATTAATATCTACTGTCCATTTAGGTCTATAAATTGGATTTGAATATATGAAACAGATTAAAGAATTAAATGAGTATGAGAATATCTTGCATCATGTGATTAAACTTGACAACATGTGATTCAGGGTTTTAATGTTGTGATCTACTCAAGACCTGCAGGTGAAGGTGACTCCTTCACCTGCAGTTTTCTAGTTTAACTGTTCAAGTATAACTCTTCTGTCTACTAAACAGCCCTCACAGTAATCTAGCAAAAGTGCAACACTTTGACAAGACAGGATGGTATAACTACTTTCGATTACTGAAGCTCAGGATTCCACTGTGTAAATGATGCCCTCTTTATGTTTCAGGTGTTCAGGATCAGAACTGCAACAGAGTGACTTACACCAAGAGGAGAATCTGTGTCTTGAAGGGGTCAACAGTGGACATATCCTGTACTTATATTGGTTATTATTCCACCACATCAACATTCTGGTTTAGAAGTGATAAGTCGACCCCTGAAGACCTAACCAGAGACCCAGGGTATACAGGTCGTGTGAAGTACACTGGAACAAATGAAGATCCCTTCACCCTGAGAATCTCAGGTCTGAGAGAGGAGGACTCAGCTGAGTATCACTTCACTTTTAAAACACACAACTTTGAATGGGGTCATAGTTTCCCAGGAACAACTCTGACTGTCACAGGTAAAACTACACTGTATGATACAACTGTAAATCATATTGAATTACAGGAGAAAATAAATGAACCATCCTGTTAACACAGAGGTGTATGTGGTTTTATACATATTGTTTCAGGTCTGCAGGTGAAGGTGACTCCTGCTGCAGAGGGACAGAAGACACTGACCTGTAGCACCACCTGTACTCTGACTGACAACCCCACCTACATCTGGTACAAGAACGGACAACGTCTAGATGAGCCCACTTCCCAGCAGTACTCTAGTAATATGCTGGTGGTCTGGGATTCTTCAGTGAACATTTACTCCTGTGCTGTTGAAGGTCAAGAGGGTCTCCACTCTCCTGTAGTTTGTGAGTATGAATTAAACTACTATTCTACTTAGGAAGTATCAATCATTTAAAGTCAATGAGAAGGGTAATACTTCAATATTCATCATTACATAGAAATTACACACAATGTCATAGATGTATGTAGTCCGACTGTCACAGGTAACACTGCACAGCACATTATACAGTTTTGAAGAGTCATGAAATGAATCATTAATTCTAAATGATGTTCTCTGTTTTTACTCCCCTTTAATTCAGGTTTTCAGGTGAAGGTGACTCCTCAACAGTTTTCAGAGTATAAGACACTGACCTGCAGCACCACCTGTATTCTGACTGACAACCCCACCTACATCTGGTACAAGAACGGACAACGTCTAGATGAGCCCACTTCCCAACAACACTCTAGTAATACCCTAGTAGTCTTGGGTCATTCTGTGGACAATTACTCCTGTACTGTAGAACACCATGAGGACTTCCACTCTCCTGCAGTGTGTGAGTATGAATTAAACTAGTATTCTACTTAGCAAGTATCAATAATTTAATATCAATGAGAAGTGTATTACTGCTTTATCTATCAATATTCATCATTACATAGAAATTACAGACAATGTCATAGATGTATGCATGTCTATAGTTAGAATGTTCAGTACCTCAAACACTTGAAGAATAGTTTAGTAGACACTCCGGTCCTAAAGTATCTCCAAATGTATTCTTGTTCATGTTTTTTGTAAGTGATAGTTTTAGATAGTCCTCTGACTTTAGATATAATTAATTTTACACATGACGTCATTTGAGGTAGTATACTATAGTCCTAACCCTCTGACAAATTCTGCTTTACTAGATGCTCCAAAGAACACCTCAGTGTCAGTCAGTCCCTCTGGTGAAATAGTGGAGGGCAGTTCAGTGACTCTGACCTGCAGCAGTGATGCCAACCCACCTGTGGACAAATACACCTGGTACAAGAAGAATGTAGCCTCAACAAAAGCATCAGGACAGAGTTACAGCATCACTAACATCAGCTCTGAGGACAGAGGAGAATATTACTGTGAGGCCCAGAATGGAAGAGGATCTATGAACTCTACAGCTCTGATGATCATTGTAGCAGGTAAAGTTACATCTTCAATACTTCAAAACAAAATGATTTTCAATAAGAAATTATGTTTTAAGGTAATCTTCTTCTAGTTTGCCTTGTTACATGTTTGTTTACAACTATACATACATGCTTAAAGACTTATATATACAAGTATTGTATTGCATTAATGTCCTGTATTGCCGTATATTCATTTTCAGTTTATAATAATATGCACTCATGTCATCTAAGGTGAATGCACCGATTTGTAAGTCGCTCTGGATAAGAGCGTCTGCTAAATGACGTAAATGTAAATCTATATTCTATTATAGTGAAACAGACCTCAGTTATGACTGCAGCTGTAGGAATCATAGTGCTTGTTCTGGTTCTCATCCTCTGTCTCTCTGGACTCATGTGGTTCAGGTGAGTTAAAATGCATATTTTTATGATTGTTAGCACTCTGATTTGTTATTTACTTTCATTCGTTTGTTAATTAATGAATTAATGTTCAAAATTGTATTTGTAACATGTCAACTTCCACTAGAGGTCAGTAGACAGCAGAAATCACTCTGTTCCTCATTACAGGAGATCCACAGGTGGAAGTGATGCCACAGCAGACACACAGGTTATTCCATCAGTTACACCAGGGTTTCCCAAAATCGGTCCTGTGGCCCCCCTCTCTTTTGGGTGCACGTTTTGTTTTTTGCCTTAGCACTACACAGCTGATTCAATAAACCAACTCATCATCAAGCTTTGATTATTTGATTAAACTGTGTGGTGTTAAGGCAAAAACCAAAACGTGCCCCCAGAGGGGACCCAACCACCTTCACACCTGCCGGAATTAATTTACTGTGTCACGACAGTCTCTTTCATACTATTTTTATTGTTACCTCTCTCTCTCTCTCTCTCTCTCTCTACACAGAGTGTCCATCCTGACTGTAACAGTGACACGTACACAGCTCTGAACATGAGGACCATGTCCCCTGACTACGACACTCTGGCAGTAAGTCTCATATAATTCATTTTGATTGTTTGTGAATGTGTTTGTGTTTTACACATGGATGTGTACAGAGAAAATTATGGAAAGACTGCTGTCTCAAAGAACTCATGCATTTCCTCTCTCCCTCCCTCTCCCCCTCTCTATCTCTCTCTCTCTCTCATGCTCTTTCTCTTTCTGTCAACAGAGTGTCCATCCTGACCCTAACAGTGACACATACACACCTCTGAACATGAAGACCAGGTCACCAGAGTATGACACTCTGGCAGTAAGTCTCTTATAGTTCATTTTGACTGATTGTGTATGTGTGTGTGTGTGTGTGTGTGTGTGTGTGTGTGTGTGTGTGTGTGTGTGTGTGTGTGTGCGTGCGTGCGTGCGTGTGTGTGTGTGTGTGTGTGTGTGTGTCCAAAGAGGGAATGCTAAATCAGAATGTCTTCTTTCAGAATGTGAGGGGACTCTCCCACTGAAGACAGTCCCCACAGGACCTGGACTGAAGAGCTACAGTTCCAAGCTAAAGCTAGGCCTCACTCCTCTATTCTCTTGCTATCATATCTATTATGTTTTCCAGACCATGAACTTTAGCTTTTGAGTAAATGCTGGAATTTATGATAATCATGTATATTAATGATAAATGGGATGGGTTATGCTTCTGCTTTTTTTCTATGGGAATTTTCATTTTCATTTTTTGGATTATATAAATGGCTTACCTTACTTGTGTACCAATCTGTTTACTACAGTTGAAGTCGGAAGTTTACATACACCATAGCCAAATACATTTAAACTCAGTTTTTCACAATTCCTGACATTTAATCCTAGTAAATATTCCCTGTCTTAGGTCAGTTAGGATCACCACTTTATTTTAAGAATGTGAAATGTCAGAATAATAGTAGAGAGATTGATTTATTTCAGCTTTTATTTCTTTCATCACATTCCCAGTGGGTCAGAAGTTTACATACACTCAATTAGTATTTGGTAGCATTGTCTTTAAATTGGTTAACTTGGGTCAAACGTTTTGGGAAGCCTTCCACAAGCTTCCCACAATAAGTTGGGTGAATTTTGGCCCATTCCTCCTGACAGAGCTGGTGTAACTGAGTCAGGATTGTAGGCCTCCTTGCTCACACACGCTTTTTCAATTCTGCCCACAAATGTTCTATAGGGTTGAGGTCAGGGCTTTGTGATGGCCACTACAATACCTTGCCTTTGTTGTCTTTAAGGCATTTTGCCACAACTTTGGAAGTATGCTTGGGGTCTTTGTCAATTTGGAAGACCCATTTGCGACCAAGCTTTAACTTCCTGACTGATGTCTTGAGATGTTGCTTCAATATATCCACATAATTTTCCTCCTCATGATGCCATCTATATTGTGAAGTGCACCAGACCCTCCTGCAGCAAGGCACCCCATAACATGATGCTGCCACCCCCGTGCTTCACGGTTGTGATGGTGTTCTTTGGCTTGCAAGCCTCCCCACTTTTCATCCAAACATAACGATGGTCATTATGGCCAAACATTTCTATGTTTGTGTAATCAGACCAGAGAACATTTCTTCAAAAAGTACGATCTTTGCCCCCATGTGCAGTTGCAAGCCGTAGTTTTGCTTTTTTATGGCGGTTTTGGAGCAGTGGCTTCTTCCTTGCTGAGCGGCCTTTCAGGTTATGTCGATATAGGACTCGTTTTACTGTGGATATAGATACTTTTGTAACTGTTTCCTCCAGCATCTTCACAAGTTCCTTTGCTGTTGTTCTGGGATTGATTTGCACTTTTCGCACCAAAGTACGTTCATCTCTAGGAGACAGAACGTGTCTCCTTCCTGAGCGGTATGACGGCTGCGTGGTCCCATGGTGTTTATACTTGCGTACTTTTGTTTGTACAGATGAACGTGGTACCTTCAGGCTTGTGGAAATTGCTCCCAAGGATGAACCAGACTTGTGGAGGTCTACAATTTTTTTTCTGAGGTCTTGGCTGATTTCCTTTGATTTCCCCATGTTGTCAAACAAAGAGGTACTGACTTTGAAGGTAGGCCTTGAAATACATCCAGAGGTACACCTCCAATTGACTCAAATAATGTCAATTAGCCTATCAGAAGCTTCTAAAGCCATGGCATAATTTTCTGGAATTTTCAGTTACAAAAGTATCACATGGGAAACAGTGTTTAAGCCCTTTACAATGAAGATCTGTGAAGTTATTTGGATTTTTACAAATTATCTTTGAAAGACAGGGTCCTGAAAAGGTTTATTTTTTTGCTGAATTTATGTATGGTCATGTGACTGAACATGTGACCTAACCCTAACCCTTGTGATGACACTGCCAGCCTGATGCCATAGGGTGCCTAGTAATTGCCCCTACAGTGGATAAATAAACGCTATTATTTAATTGAATTACAGTTTAATATGGGGCATGTTCCAGGCAGACTATATTGCAGTCACCTGCCTGCTCTCACAAACATTAGTCCTTCTCCTTTTTACCTAAAGGGGTACTATAATTCAAATTCAAATAGCTAAATGATCCATGGTATGACCACCTTAAAATAATTCCATATGTCAGCTAGTAGAACCCCCCCAAACGGCTTAGACTTTTAGAGGTATAGAAACACAGTGTCAGAGGGAGCAATGTCCAGTGCCTGAACACACAAATCAAATTGTATTTGTCACATGCGCCGAATACAACAGGTGTAGACTTTACTGTGAAATGGTTATTAAATGGTTATTAAGTAACAATGCAGTTGTTTTTATGTAAGAAAATATTCGATTTTTTTAATTATAAAAATGCAACAAAAAATATGAAATCACAATAAAATAACAATAACGAAGCAGCAATAACCAAATACATGAATGAATATTCAATGTCATTTAAAAAGACACGCATCATGTAGACACAATAGGACACAATACATTGAGCGGGCGTTACAGATGGAGCCTGCGCCTTCTAATTGTCCTACAGGTCGTAAGTACGTTCCGCTTGGTGTCCGTGATCAATTGATTCGATGGGCTCATACACCACTACCCTCGTCGGTTCATCCTGGGGTGGCGAGGACAGTGCAAGGCCTTAGGGGGAGGTACTGGTGGCCCACCTTAGCCAAGGACATGAGGTTTTATGTCTCTTCCTGTTCGGTATGTGCCCAGAGTAAGGCTCCTAGGCACCTTCCTAGAGGGAAGTTACAACCCCTCCCCGTTCCACAAAGGCCGTGGTCTCACCTGTCGGTGGACTTTCTTACCGATCTTCCCCCGTCTCAGGGGAATACCACGGTTCTGGTAGTTGTGGATCGGGTTTCTAAGTCCTGCCGTCTCCTCCCATTGCCCGGTCTCCCTACAGCCCTACAGACCGCGGAGGCTCTATTCACCCATGTCTTCCGGCATTACGGGGTGCCGGAGGACATCGTTTCTGATTGGGGTCCCCAGTTCACGTCCCGTGTATGGAGGGCGTTTATGGAGCATCTGGGGGACTCGGTCAGCTTGACCTCCGGTTATCACCCCGAGAGCAATGGGCAGGTGGAGAGAGTGAACCAGGAGGTGGGTAGGTTTCTGCGGTCGTACTGCCAGGACCGGCCAGGTGAGTGGTCAAGGTACTTACCATGGGCTGAGATGGCGCAAAACTCACTCCGCCACTCATCCACTAACATGTCGCCTTTCCAGTGTGTGTTAGGCTACCAGCCGGTCCTGGCACCATGGCATCAGAGTCAGACCGAGGATCCTGCGGTGGAGGATTGGGTGCAGCGCTCCAAGGACACCTGGAGGGCTGTCAAGGAATCCCTGAAACAAGCTGGAGAACGAAAGAAGAGGAGCGCTGACCGCCACCGCAGTGAGGCCCCCATATTCGCACCAGGAGACAGGGTCTGGCTCTCGACCCGAAACCTGCCCCTCCGCTTGCCCTGCCGGAAGCTGGGTCCGCAGCGTGTAGGGCCCTTCAAAGTCCTGATGAGAATAAACAAGGTGTGTTATAGATTACAACTCCATTCTTTTTATTGTATTAACCCATCGTTTCATGTGTCTCTCCTCAGGCCGGTGGTAACTGGTCCCCTACAAGACGGTGAGGTGCCGGAGGTCCCTCTGCCCCCTCTAGATATCAAGGGGTCCCCGGCGTATACAGTACGCACCATTCTGGACTCAAGATGCCGGGTGGGGGCCTGCAGTACATTTTGTCTCTTGTAAAACATGTAGGCCCACTCCTCAAATAAAGAAATGTAACTACAGTATGCTGACTTTAGACCATTTTCTATTTAGATACAGTAACATCCCTTATGTGACATGCTGTTGCTGCATGTTAATGCCCTGACTAGGCTACTTTAAAATGTATCAACCACAGAACTCACACTTAGGCTACGTCTGCTTCTACTAATACTTACAGTAGACTACTTCTTGTTTCCACGCAGTGACAGTACGTTGACTAACTGTTCAAGACCTCTCCCCTTCACTTCACTCTGTAAGTACACTTGACGATATCTTGGAATATAGTTTTAGTTTTGATGTTTTTAGCCGTACATCACATGACTTACTGTATCTTTGTACTTGTTGGTTTATATTGAACTGTGTTTTGGTTGTTACATCAGGGCCTGTATTCATAAAGTGTCTCAGACGGTCCATTTCATTATGATCTAAAAGGCTAAACTGATCCCAGATCAGCTCTCCTACTCTGATACACTTTGTGAATACGGACCCTGGACAGTGGTTTCATGTGTTTAGTTAAGTTCAGTTAATTAAATTGCATGTTTCAAATATCAGTAGAGTAGAGTATGCCAGTAACACCAAGATGGATTTCTGCCAAAGGGTCCCAGATCTCAATTGAATAGGGTCATTTTCACAGTCAAAGTATAAGAGGGCCAAGTATAACTGTGTGTGCGGGTGCGTGTGCATGTGTGTGTGTGTGTATTTTGACATATTAATCTGATTGTTGGATATACAGTGACGACCAAAATTATTGATTGATTGAAATACTGAGCTATATTGTGTGCTACAAAAGATGGGAAGTACATTGTACATGTTGTTTCACATGAAGACTTTAGCATGCTATTTTAAGAGTTCTCAGAGCAACAGAGTGACAGTAAGAGTAAGAGTGATTAAGTGGATGCTTCGTAAAAGCTTTAGGAGTAGTATTAACATGAGACACAGAGATGGTGGGTTGTGTTTAGGAGTAGTATTAACATGAGACACAGAGATGGTGGGTTGTGTTTAGGAGTAGTATTAACATGAGACACAGTGATGGTGGGATGTGTTTAGGAGTAGAATTAACATGAGACACAGTGATGGTGGGTTGTGTTTAGGAGTAGTATTAACATGAGAAACAGTGACGGTGGGTTGTGTTAAGGAGTAGTATTAACATGAGACACAGTGATGGTGGGTTGTGTTTGGGAGTAGTATTAACATGAGACACAGTGATGGTGGGTTGTGTTTAGGAGTGGTATTAACATGAGACACAGTGATGGTGGGTTGTATTTAGGAGTAGTATTAACATGAGACACAGTGATGGTGGGTTGTGTTTAGGAGTAGTAATAACATGAGACAGTGATGGTGGGTTGTGTTTAGGAGTAGTATTAACATGAGACACAGTGATGGTGGGTTGTGTTTATCAGTAGTATTAACATGAGACACAGTGGTGATGGGTTGTGTTTAGGAGTAGTATTAACATGAAACACAGTGATGGCTGGTTTTGTTTAGCAGTTGTATTAACATGAAACACAAGGCCGGCCTGCATAGGATTAGGCCTATGCTTTGACGAGGGCAGCATTTTCTGAGCTAAACTGACCAAGACCCACCTCCAACAACACAGAAAACCTCACATAATTCTGCCTAAAAACAATGACAATTTCTCTCAACCAGTGGGGTTTTTAGGTGAGCACTGATTCCACCCTGTGATAAGCAGTAACCACTTTGTCAATGGCAGGGATGCAAAATATTTATCTTGTCCGTTCCCAGCGCTCCTGTCCAGGGTGCTGTTGGAGAGACGCATCACTGCTGAGCTCCACCAACATTCTGTAAATAAAGAAAAAGAAAGAGTATGTGGCCTTTTCGGGAAACTTATTATATCAGATTTCTCCTATCAAATAGCCTTACCTGAATGATGCCCAATCACATAAAAAATGTGCTGACACTTAACAAACAACATATTCTAAAAACAATACAAGTCAAGGTAAAATAGACAATATTGTCTGGACAACCAGGCTAGTCACTGCTGTCCAGGAGATTCATCCATGGGCTAAATTGTCATGATCAGTGGTTTCAAGTTTGTATCCCTCAATTTTTTACTAAGCTGATCATAGCGAAAATAAAATATTTCTGCATTTGTTGCTGTGTAAACACATTGCAAATAGGCTCAGGATAAATCCTCCTGATAAAGTTGGGTTGCTGATTTTCAGAGCTTAATTAGCCAAATTGATTAGTCACAGGAATCAGGACTAATTAATATGATGCAACAGCCTGTTTTACAAACGGTGGACCTACCAAATGGATGAGCATTCATAAAATTCCGTTTTGGGCCGACATGGTAGAATACATCCCCGTAAGCACAGGCCGACATCTTTTGGACATCTTTGGTCATGTCCGAACTGGCAGTCTTTTTTGGTGTTTTACAAATGGTAGGCCTACAACATAGATGGGCATTCCTAAAATGTTATTTCAGACAACACTGTAGGCTATACCTCAGTAAGCACCGTCCAACACTGACAACTTTTGGAGGTCTTTTTTTGGTCCTGTCTGGACTGGATGTTTTTTTTGGTGCATTCCGGACCGGCTCTGATTTCCACGTTCACGGACGTTGGTTTTTGGTCTGGTCCGGACCAAATTTGAAACCATCATAGACTTCTGTGTTTGGTTGAGATTTTGCCTGCTCTGGACCAGCTTTCATTTGGCTCAAACAAAGACGTCTATAAATCACGTCTTTTCATCTTTCATTCAGAACCTAAAGTCAACCTAACTTCAATGTCTGGAAAAACAAGTATTTTAAAACCACAACCTAGAGAGGTAACAACGGCGATCAACTTAACACTTTACAACTAAGCACACTGAAAATAAACAAGACTTCTACAGAGCAGCACACACTGTGCACCAACCGACAGCTCCACACAGAGAGCAGGAATAACTTTATTTCCTCCTTCCTGACTGCCGATGTGCTTTTAAAGTGGCAGCACACGGTGAAGGCTCTCTGCAGGATTTCACCACAACATTAAACTATATATGGATAACAGGCTACATTAGAATATGTATAGATAACAGGCTACATTAGACTATATATGGATAACAGGCTACATTAGACTATATATGGATAACAGGCTACATTAGACTATATATGGATAAGATGCTACATTAGACTATATATGGATAACAGGCTATATTAGACTATATATGGATAACAGGCTACATTAGACTATATATGGATAACAGGCTACATTAGACTATATATGGATAACAGGCTACATTAGACTATATATGGATAACAGGCTACATTAGACTATATATGGATAACAGGCTACATTAGACTAAATATGGATAACAGGCTACATTAGACTATATATGGATAACAGGCTACATTAGACTATATATGGATAACAGGCTATATTAGACTATATATGGATAACAGGCTACATTAGACTATATATGGATAACAGGCTACATTAGACTATATATGGATAACAGGCTACATTAGACTATATATGGATAACAGGCTACATTAGACTATATATGGATAACAGGCTACATTAGACTATATATGGATAACAGGCTACATTAAACTATACAGTATATGGACAGCAGCAGTCAATACAGCAGGCTATGGTGATGATGATACTGATTCCTCTGCTAACAAATGCTACTACCAGTACTGTACACAAGGGTCAACAGTGTAACATAGTATGATAGTGGCATGTTGTATTACTACAGACATCAGTGTTTGTGTTATTAAATGTGACTTTGTCAAGTAGCCAGTGTTGTGTTTCACCATTCAATCTGATGTATTGTCAGTTTGTTATGTTGTTATTAGCCCAACATTACTGAGGACATTATTATTAGGATGGTGCAGTAATGTTGAGATGCCAGTAGGGAGAACTCTAGTCTAGAACACTGGAACCTTCAGTACCACTTTGATACAGCTGATGAGGAGTGTAAATTGAATGTGTTTGTAGAATATAATGAATGTCATCATGGAACTGACCAAATGTAAATGGAACTTTGACCTGTTCCATGTAGAACTCAGAGGGACAAGGCAACACATCCTAAAATATTATAAACATTCCATATAGAATAGTAAACATATTGTTAACATGGTTCTGTATTTATATAAAAGTGTAAATGGGGGACATTTTGTCCATTTAAGAAATGTAGGGCCCACTCTAATAGAGTAACCTTCCTTCTCTGACATGTTGTTCTGGTCGTCATGCATGTTAATGTCTTAAAGAGGAAGAAAGGACAGTTCTATACCAGCTACTTGTGTTC
Organism: Salmo trutta; assembly: GCF_901001165.1. Lineage (NCBI taxonomy): Eukaryota > Metazoa > Chordata > Actinopteri > Salmoniformes > Salmonidae > Salmo > Salmo trutta. The sequence continues at coordinate 380,154 of NC_042994.1, read as the reverse complement.
TGACTACTTTAAATATGTATCAACCACAGAACTGACACTTACTAGCAGTTCCCACTCACTACCAGTCAGTTAACTCACTGTACAAGACCTCTCCTCTTCACTTCACTCTGTAAGTACTCTTGACAATATCTTGAAATATAGTTTGGGGTTATTTGTTTTTAGTCATAAGTCATATACTTGAGGGTAATGTATCATTTACTTGTTGTTATGTTTTGAGCTGTGTTTGGTTGTTACATCAGGGCCAGTATTCAATAAGTGTCTCAGTGTAGGAGTGTTGATCTACATAGGGATGAGATGATTAAGCAGGGTAAAAATGACATTCAGACAAACATTGTAACACTGCAGTGTGTGAGGGGGGGGGGGATTTGTACATTGCTAGACATGACCGCCTTGTTGACCTGATAGCCAGCGAGGTGAGACAAATAGTCTCACCGACAGCATAAATGCATAAACATTCTTGTCTAAAGGGACACCTTGTTAGCGCCGGAGAAGATGGCTGCCATTTTATGGGCTCTTAACCAACTGTGCTATTTTGTTAGTTTTTTCTTGTTGTTTGTAACTTATTTTGTACATAATGTTGCTGCTACCGTCTCTTATGACTGAAAATAGCTTCTGGAAATCAGAACAGCGATTACTCACCTTGAAAAGATTTTGCGGAAGAGGATCGGGGTGCCTTGTGACGAGTGGCTAATATGCCGTTGCCATCTGTACTATTGGCCAACGTACAATCGCTGGATAATAAATTGGACAAACTAAAATCACATATATCCTACCATTGGGACATTCAAAACTGTAAAATCTTGGATGAACGACGACATGAATAACATACAGCTGGCGGTTTATACACTGTATCGGCAGGATCGAACAGCAGCCTCTGGTATGACAAGGGATGGCGGTCTATGTATATTTGTAAACAACAGCTGGTGCACAATATCTAAGGAAGTCTCAAGGTTTTGCCCACCTGAGGTAGACAGGTAGACCTAGAGAGTTTTCGTCTTTATTTTTCGTAGCTGTCTACATACCACCACAGACCAATGCTGGCACTAAGACCAAACTCAATGAGCTGTATACAGCCATTAGAAAACAGCAAAACTCTCATCCAGAGGTGGCGCTCCTAGTGGCCGGTGACTTTAATGCAGGGAAACTTACATCTGTTTTACCTCATTTCCACCAGCATGTTAAATGTGCAACCAGAGGGAAAAAAACTCTGGACCACCTTTACTCCACACACAGAGACACGTACACAGCTCTACCTCACCCTCCATTTGGCAAATCTGACCATAATTCTATCCTCCTGATTCCTGCTTAAAAGCAAAAATTAAACCAGGAAGCACCAGTGACTCAGTCAATTTAAAAGTGGTCAGATGAAGCAGATGCCAAGCTACAGGACTGTTTTGCTAACACAGACTGGAAAATGTATCGGGATTCTTCTGATGGCATTGAGGAGTACATCACAGTCGTCACTGGCTTCATCAATAAGTGCATTGATGACGTTGTCCCCACAGTGACTGTACGTACATACCCCAACCAGCAGCATTTTATTACAGGTAATATCCACACTGAGCTAAAGGCTAGAGATGCCGCTGAAGCTTATAAGAAATCCCGCTATGCCCTCCGACGAACCATCAAGCAGGAAAAAAGTCAATACAGGACTAAGATAGAATTGTTCTACACTGGCTCCAAAACTCGTCGGATGTGGCAGGGCTTGCAAACTATTACAGACTACAAAGTGAAGCACAGCCGAGAGTTGCCCGGTGAGCCTACCAGACGAGCTAAATTACAAGAGCCTACCAGACGAGCTAAATTACTTCTATGCTCGCTTTGAAGCAAGTAACACTGAAACATGCATGAGAGCATCAGCTGTTCTGGACGACTGTGTGATCACGCTCTCCACAGCTGATGTATGACCTTTAAACAGGTCAACATTCACAAGGCCGCAGGGCCAGATGGATTACGAGGACGTGTACTGCGAGCATGCGCTGACCAACTGGCAAGTGTCTTCACTGACATTTTCAACCTCTCCCTTTCTGAGTCTGTAATACCAACATGTTTCAAGCAGACCACCATAGTCCCTGTGCCCAAGAACACTAAGGTAACCTGCCTAAATGACTACCAATCCGTAGCACTCACATCTGTAGCCATGAAGTGCTTTGAAAGGCTGGTCATGGCTCACATCAACACCATTATCCCAGAAACCCTAGATCCACTCCAATTTGCATACCGCCCCAACAGATCCACAGATGATGCAATCTCTATTGCACTCCACACCTGGACAAAAGGAACACCTATGTGAGAATCCTATTCATTGACTACAGCTCAGTGTTCAACACCATAGTGCCCTCAAAGCTCATCACAAAGCTAAAGACCCTGGGACTAAACACCTGCCTCTGCAACTGAATCCTGGACTTCTTGATGGGCCGCCCCCTGGTGGTAAGGCTAGGTAACAACACATCCACCACACTGATCCTCAACATGGGGGCCCTTCAGAGTTGCGTGCTCAGTCCCCTCCTGTACTCCCTTTTCACTCATGACTGCATGGTCAGGCATGACTCCAACACCATCATTAAGTTTGCTGATGACACAACAGTGGTCGGGCCTGCCTGATCACAAACAACGACGAGACAGAAAATATGGAGGAGGTTGGAGACCTGGCCGTGTGGTGCCAGGACAGCAACCTCTCCCTCAACGTGATCAAGACTAAGGAGATGATTGTGGACTACAGGAAAAGGAGGACTGAGCACGCCCCCATTCTCATTGACAGGGCTGTAGTGGAGCAGGTTGACAGCTTCAAGTTCCTTGGTGTCCACATCACCAACAAACTAACATGATCCAAGCACACCAAGACAGTCGTGAAGAGGGCACGACAAAACCCATTCCCCCTCAAGAGACTGAAAAGATTTGGCATGGTTTCTCAGATCCTCAAAAGGTTGTACAACTGCACCATCGAGAGCATCCTGACAGGTTGCGTCACTCCCTGGTATGGCAACTGCTCGGCCTCCGAATGCAAGGAACTACAGAGGGTAGTGAGAATGGCCCAGTACATCACTGGGGCCATGCTTCCTGCCATCCAGGACCTCTATACCAGGTGGTGATTTTTATTTCACTTTTATTTAACCAGGTAGGCTAGTTGAGAACAAGTTCTCATTTGCACCTGCGACCTGGCCAAGATAAAGCATGGCAAATCGACATATACAACAACACAGTTACACATGGAATAAACAAAACCTACAGTCAATAATACAGTAGAACAAAAGAAAACAAAAAGTCTATATACAGTGAGTGCAAATGAGGTAAGATAAGGGCGTTAAGGCAATAAATAAGCCATGGTGGCTAAGTAATTACAATATAGCAATTAAACACGAATGGTAGATGAGCAGAAGATGAATGTGCAAGTAGAGATCCTGGGGTGCAAAGGAGCAAGATAAATAAATAAATACAGTATGGGGAGGAGGTAGGTAGATAGATGGGCTGTTTACAGATGGGCTATGTACAGGTGCAGTGATCTGTGAGCTGTTCTGACAGCTGGTGCTTAAAGTTAGTGAGGGAGATATGAGTCTCCAGCTTCAGAGACGTTTGCAGTTCGTTCCAGTCATTGGCAGCAGAGAACTGGAAGGAAAGATGACCAAAGGAGGAATTGGCTTTGGGGGTGACCAGTGAGATATACCTGCTGGAGCTCGTGCTACGAGTGGGTGCTGCTATGGTGACCAGTGAGCTGAGATAAGGCGGGGCTTTACCTAGCAGAGACTTGTAGATAACCTGTAGCCAGTGGGTTTGGCGATGAGTATGAAGCGAGGGCCAACCAACGAGAGAGTACAGGTCGCAGTGGTGGGTAGTGTATGGGGCTTTGGTGACAAAACGGATGGCACCGTGATAGACTGCATCCAATTTGTTGAGTAGAGTGTTGGAGGCTATTTTATAGATGACATCACCGAAGTCGAGGATCGGTAGGATGGTCAGGTTTACGAGGGTATGTTTGGCAGCATGAGTGAAGGATGCTTTGTTGAGATATAGGAAGCCGATTCTAGATTTATTTTTGGATTGGAGATGCTTAATGTGAGTCTGGAAGGAGAGTTTGCAGTCTAACCAGACACCTAGGTATTTGTAGTTGTCCACGTATTCTAAGTCAGAGCCTGTGATGCTGGACGGGCGAGCAGGTGCGGGCAGTGATCGATTGAATAGCATGCATTTTGTTTTACTTGCGTTTAAGAGCAGTTGGAGGCCACGGAAGGAGAGTTGTATGGCATTGAAGCTCGTCTGGAGGTTAGTTAACAGTGTCCAAAGAGGGGCTTGAAGTATACAGAATGGTGTCGTCTGCGTAGAGGTGGATCAGAGAATCACCAGCAGCAAGAGCAAAATCAATGATGTGTACAGAGAAGAGAGGCGGCCGGAGAATTGAACCCTGTGGCACCCCCATAGAGACTGCCAGAGGTCCGGAAAACAGGCCCTCCGATTTGACACACTGAACTCTATCAGAGAAGTAGTTGGTAAACCAGGCGATGCAATCATTTGAGAAACCAAGGCTGTCGAGTCTGCCAATAAGAATGTGGTGATTGACAGAGTCGAAAGCCTTGGTCGATGAATACGGCTGCACAGTAATGTCTCTTATCGATGGCAGATATAATGTCGTTTAGGACCTTGAGCGTGGCTGAGGTGCACCCATGACCAGCTCTGAAACCAGTTTGTGTAGCGGAGAAGGTACGGGGGGATTCGAAATGGTCGGTAATCTGTTTGTTAACTTGGCTTTCAAAGACCTTAGAAAGACAGGGTAGGATAAATATAGGTCTGTAGCAGTTTGGGTCTAGAGTGTCACCCCCTTTTAAGAGGGGGATGACCGCGGCAGCTTTCCAATCTTTGGGAATCTCAGACGATACGAAAGAGACGTTGAGCAGGCTAGTAATAGGGGTTGCAACAATTTTGGCAGATCATTTTAGAAAGAGAGGGTACAGATTGTCTAGCCTGGCTGATTTGTAGGGGTCCAGATTTTGCAGCTCTTTCAGAACATCAGCTATCTGGATTTGGGTGAAGGAGAAATGGTTGGGGCTTTGGCGGGTTGCTGTGGAGGGTGCCGGGCAGTTGACCGTGGTAGGGGTTGCCAGGTGGAAAGCATGGCCAGCCGTAGATAAATGCTTATTGAAATGATCAATTATCGTGGATTTATCGTTGGTAACAGTGTTTCCTAGCCTCAGAGCAGTGGGCAGCTGGGAGGAGGTGCTCTGATTCTCCATGGACTTTACAGTGTCCCAGAACTTTTTTGAGTTAGTACTACAGGATGCAAATTTCTGTTTGAAAAAGCTCGCCTTAGCTTTCCTAACTGCCTGTGTATATTTGTTCCTAACTTCCCTGAAAAGTTGCATATCACGGGGGCTATTCAATGCTAATGCAGAATGCCACAAGATGTTTTTGTGCTGGTTCAGGGCAGACAGGTCTGGTGTAAACCAAGGACTATATCTATTCCTAGTTCTACATTTTTTGAATGGGGCATGCTTATTTAAGATGGTGAGGAAGGCACTTTTAAAGAATAGCCAGGCATCATCTACTGACGGGATGAGGTCAATGTCATTCCAGGATACCCCGGCCAGGTCGATTAGAAAGGCCTGCTCGCAGAAGTGTTTTAGGGAGCGTTTGACAGTGATGAGGGGTGGTCGTTTGGTCGCAGCCCCATTACGGATGCAGGCAATGAGGCAATGATCGCTAAGATCTTGATTGAAAACAGCAGAGGTTTATTTGGAGGGCGAGTTAGTTAGGATGATATCTATGAGGGTGCCCGTGTTTACGTATTTGGGGTTCTACCTGGTAGGTTCATTGATCATTTTTGTGAGATTGAGGGCATCAAGCTTAGATTGTAGGATGAAAGTGGGGGGGGGGGGGGGGGTTAAGCATGTCCCAGTTTAGGTCACCTAGTAGCACGAGCTCAGAAGATAGATGGGGGGCAATCAATTCACATATGGTATCGAGGGCACAGCTGGAGACAGAGGGTGGTCTATAGCAAGTGGCAACAGTGAGAGACTTGTTTCTGGAAAGGTGCATTTTTAGAAGTAGAAGCTCGAATTGTTTGGGTACAGACTTGGATAGTAATACAGAACTCTGTGCAGGCTATCTTTGCAGTAGATTGCAACACCACCCCCTTTGACAGTTCTATCTTGGTGGAAAATGTTATAGTTAGCAATGGAGATTTCAGGGTTTTTGGTGGTTTTCCTAAGCCAGGATTCAGAGACAGCTAAGAAATCCGGGTTAGCAGAGTATGCTAAAGCAGTGTGTCAAGCAAACTAAGGGAGTAGGTTTCTAATGTTAACATGCATGAAACCAAAGCTTTTACGGTTACAGAAGTCAACAAATGAGAGCACCTGGGGAGTGGGAGTGGAGCTAGGCACTGCAGGACCTGGATTAACCTCTACATCACCAGAAGAACAGAGGAGAAGTAGGATAAGGGTACGGCTAAAGGCTATACAAACTGGCCGTCTATCACGTTCAGAACAGAGAGTAAAAGGAGCAGGTTTCTGGGCACGATAGCATAGATTCAAGTCACAGTGTACAGACAAAGGTAAGGTAGGATGTGAGTACATTGGAGGTAAACCTAGGCATTGAGTAACGATGAGAGAGATATAGTCTCTAGAGACGTTTAAACCAGGTGATGTCATCGCATATGTAGGAGGTGGAACAACGTGGTTGGTTAAGGCATATCGAGCAGGGCTAGAGACTCTACAGTGAAATAAGACAGTAATCACTAACCAGGACAGTAATGGACGAGGCATATTGATATTAGAGCGAGGCATGCATAGCCAAGTGAACATATGGGTCCAGTGAGAGGTTGAGCTGACTGGGGACACGGCGATTCAGACATTTAGCAGGCCGATGCTAACAAGCTAACAGTTTGTAGGCCGGGTTAGCAAGCAAGCAGTTAGCAGACTGGGACAAGCAAGCTAGCAGTTAGCAGACCGGGGCAAGCAAGCTAGCAGTTAGCAGACCGGGGCAAGCAAGCTAGCAGTTAGCAGACCGGGGCAAGCAAGCTAGCAGTTAGCAGACTGGGGCAAGCAAGTTAGCAGAAGGGCCTTTGGGGGACGTCGCGATGGGGGTAAGTCTGTTTTTGCCTCTTCGTGCGGTGATGTCGATAGACCAGTCGTGGATTAGTAGTTAGGGTTTCAAGTAGCTCTAGGTAGCTAGCAGGCCACGGTTAGCAGAATGGGCCTTCAGCGGACGTCGCACCTGAGGGGCCTGTTGGAATCCTCGGGCAGAAAATGTTCAGAGTTTGCGGTAGGAATCCGGGGATATGGAGAGAAAAAAAAATAGGTCCGTTATGCTCTGGTTTGAGTCACGTTGTTCGAACTGGCGAGAGCTTTCCAAGCTAAAGGTTAGCTGATGACCGCTAGCAATGGTTTGCTGACTGATAGCTTGTAGGTAGTTAGCTGCCTAGCTTCAGTTGAGGGATTCCAGATCCGAAGTAAATAGAAATACTTTAGAAAAAAAATCCAGATCCACGCCACATTGGGTGAGGCGGGTTGCAGGAGAGTATTTAGAAGTTGAGGTTAATGAAAATATTTAAAAAGATAATAACTCTACCTACAAGCATATTTACATTTGACATTTTAGTCATTTAGCAGACACTCTTATCCAGAGCGACTTACAGTACTGAATGCATACATTTCATACATGTTTTTTTTCTTCCGTACTGGTCCCCCGTGGGCATCGAACCCACAACCCTGGCGTTGCAAACACCATGTTCTACCAACTGAGCCACATGGGATATATATATATGTTTATATATATACCGACTAACCGGTGCCCCCGCACATTGACTCTGTACCTTTACCCCTGTATATAGCCTCACTATGTTATTTTATTGCTGCTCTTAATTATGTGTCACTTTTATTTATTTCCTTTTTTTGTATTTTTCTTAAAACTGCATTGTTAGTTAATGGCTTGTAAGTAAGCGTTTCACTGTACGGTCTACACCTGTTGTATTTAGCGCATGTGACAAAAACAATTTGATTTGAAGCTGGTTTGATGTTGATTATGATATGTTTTCCTGTGTGCCAAATACACCAGATATTGTTGTTTTGGGCAGAGGCCAGGGAGAGGTGCTCATTGTGGAAGTGGGTTGCTCATTTAACGGCTTTCCTGAGACTCTGCTTAAATACCTGCCCCTTGTGGTGCTTGGACAGCCTCTGGTGTAGGTGCAAGCTGTTGGCACTGATATTTGTCAGTCTCAGCCACTCACACAGGCTTGCAGTGCGTGGCCTCCAATTAGCAGGCCTGACAAAAACTAGGGCAAAACAATTGGCTAGGTATTGCTCTGTTTCAGCTGACATGGGCAGTCTAGCCGTTTGGAGAGGGAGGTGCTTTCTGTACCTAAGTGCCATGCATTCAGGGACCTTTGAAATGTTCAATTTGATTGGTGGATTCAAATAAACTATTTAAAATGTGTGTGTGACACAGTGGATTTATCTGAGGGTCCTTCAGGACCAGACTGATAGGGAGTAGGATTGACATCTATACTGTGTAGGATAGATGTGTGTGTGTGTGTGTGTGTGTGTGTGTGTGTGTGTGTGTGTGTGTGTGTGTGTGTGTGTGTGTGTGTGTGTGTGTGTGTGTGTGTGTGTGTGTGTGTGTGTGTGTGTCACAAGTGTAGAGAGTCAGGAGGCAGTTGCAGGTTTAGAACTACTGAAATCTATTAAAATAATAAAGTACTCAGGAAATAGCAGGAAAACAAGCAACATTTACAATGACTGACAAAGACAAATGACAGAGGGAGTATATATACAGTGATAGAGTGGGGATTGGAACCAGGTGTGTGTAATGAAGACTAACAAGTCCGGGGTTGATGAGTGAAGGGCGTTTGACAGCAGCAGGTTTGGCAGCAACTAGAAGGCCAGCGAAGCCGAAAGCCTGAGCTGGACAGGAGGTGGAGCCAAAGCGAAGGCTGGTTTTGCTGTGTGTGTGTGGGTGTTTGGGTGTGGGTGTGTGTGTGTTTGGGTGTGTGTTTGGGTGTGTGTTTGTGTGTGTGTGTGTGTGTGTGTGTGCGTGTGTGCATGTTTGTGAGTCACTTGCTGTTTAGCCTCACAGCTTGGGGATAGGAGCTATCATTGAACCTTGTGGTCAGAAATATGTGTTTACAGTACTACAGATCTGTTCAATAAGTGATTGTTGTTGTTGATGTTGTTTATAATGATGACTATTGTATACATTACGAAATTATTTTTGCATCATACATCATGTCAGCTTAAATAGACAGACGTAGACAGACATGCAACACGTCACACACATTACAGACAGACAGTATTCACATAGACAACCATATAGCACAATACAACACAACACAATATGAGCCTGGTTCATTTTCAGTAATGAGGCCCTGTACCCCATTTACAGTTTCTACTTCAATGTATCAGGTGGAGTTATTCACCAGCTATAGAGTGACTTGTTGTTTATGTTTCTAAGACTGCAGGGTGGGAGATGCAACAATGGCCTTGAGAACAGCAGGAAGTGTGTTGGTGGTCTTTCTCTGGTCTGTAGCAGGTATGGTCTCATTCCTGTCTTTTAGTTGCTCAGTTTATCAATCTATAGATATTTCTAAAAGCATAACAACTTGTGTTCTACTGTCAACACATTCGGCATCTCCACTTCACTGTAAACAGTTGTCTTTCACACTTCACTGAGTGATGCTTATCTGTGGTTGCCATTCTCACTCAACCAAAGAGTATCAATGTCTCAACTCAGCAACTATGGAACAAAGTGTTAATGTGAGTCAAAAGACCTTGAACTTAATGTAACGTTCTTGTGATTTCTAACTGTGTTTCAGTTGTACTGGGTCAGATTGGCTGGAGTGTTACATACACCACTCAGAGTATCTGTACCTTGAAGGGGTCAACAGTGGAGCTGTCCTGCTCTTACATATATCCTAGTGGTTATACAGTCACAACAACCTTCTGGTTCACTAAAAATGATGCTGAGGGGAAATATGTGAGTCTGTTAGATGACCCAGACTACAAAGGACGTGTGACGTATCGTAAGGATAAAGAGAATGGTCACACCCTGTCAATCACAGACCTGAGAGAGAGAGACTCAGCTACGTACAAGTTCAGATTTATAACAAATCAGACTGGAGGGAGATATACTGGCAATCCTGGAGTCACTCTGTCTGTAACAGGTACAGTAACATTCTATATACTGGTGATCCTGGAGTCACTCTGTCTGTAACAGGTACAGTAACATTCTATATACTGGTGATCCTGGAGTCTCTCTGTCTGTAACAGGTACAGTAACATTCTATATACTGGTGATCCTGGAGTCTCTCTGTCTGTAACAGGTACAGTAACATTCTATATACTGGTGATCCTGGAGTCACTCTGTCTGTCACAGGTACAGTAACATTCTATATACTGGTGATCCTGGAGTCTCTCTGTCTGTAACAGGTACAGTAACATTCTATATACTGGTGATCCTGGAGTCACTCTGTCTGTCACAGGTACAGTTACATTCTACATACTGATGATCCTGGAGTCTCTCTGTCTGTAACAGGTACAGTAACATTCTATATACTGGTGATCCTGGAGTCACTCTGACTGTAACAGGTACAGTAACATTCTTTAAACTGGTGATCCTGGAGTCTCTCTGTCTGTAACAGGTACAGTGATATTATATATAGAATGCTAATCTGTTTAATTGTTTCTGGAAAATTGTCTTGATTTGTATTGAAATAATACAATTAATATGAAAGCATGCATTAAATAGGAATGTCTGAATTGATGATTTGAGAACGTCCACTCCTGCCTCATTTGAACTAAACAGGTAATTGAGGGTTTAATGTTATCTACTCCAGACCTGCAGGTGAAGGTGACCACTACATTGTTGTCAATGACACTGACCTGTAGCACCACCTGTACTCTGACTGGTAACCCCACCTACATCTGGTACAGGAACAGCACGATTGGACAAGAGGACTCCTCCCCCTCGTACTCAGTCCACTTAAAAACTGAAGACAGCTTCTACTGTGTTGTAAAAGACATCAATTCTCCTGCAGTGTGTGAGTGTGACTAATACACTTTATAAAGTCTGTCAAAATCATCCAATACATCATTGGTCAGTGTTGATGTTTAGTGAAACAGACATCAAATAGGGCTACTATTTCATTTAGATTAATGGATGTTGATTTTACAGTTCAAAATACTTACACAATTTCATAATGAGAAGCCAAACTTTCAATTTGTCTGTTATCCAGATGGCCCAAAGAACACCTCAGTGTCAGTCAGTCCCTCTGGTGAAATAGTGGAGGGCAGTTCAGTGAATCTGACCTGCAGCAGTGTTGCCAACCCACCTGTGGACAAATACACCTGGTACAAGATAACACACAAGAAAATGTCAATGAGACATTCTGGACAGAGATACACCATCCATAACATCAGCTCTGAGGACAGAGAGGGATACTACTGCGAGGCTCTGAACATTATAGGGAGAGAACATATCCCTGTCCATATTAATGTTACATGTAAGTATGTCACATTCTGATCATTTTTGGTGCCCTGTCATTTTACAGATTTCATTCTGACATCATGCATTTATAAACCCATGATCCTGCAGCAGTGTTTCCCTGGGTTCCTGTGGTGGGGGTGGGGGCTGTCCTGACTGCTGGAGCTCTGCTACTCACCATCTACTGCACTCTGAAGAGGTGAGACTTTCATTGACATATACTGTTAGTTACACATCAACCTCCACTAGAGGTCAGTAGAGAGCAGAACTCACTCTGTCCCTCATTACAGGAAACACACAGGAGGAAGTGATGCCACAGCAGACACACAGGTAATAATGTCAACAACCAAAGATTTCAATCCTAATACCATAGACCGTAAGCAAATTAATTTACATAAAAATGTTGGAGGGAGGGGTTCGTAAAGTGCTCATTCAATGTGTCTTCTTTCACATTAAGGGACTCCCCTGTGACACAGCCCCTCAGATAGATGCTGAGCCCTCCGATTATGAGAACTGGGGAGAACCACCACAGAACCTGGACAGTGACACAGACCATCAGATAGATGCTGAGCCCTCCGATTATGAGAACTGGGGAGAACCACCACAGAACCTGGACAGTGACACAGCACCTCAGATAGATGCTGAGCACTCCGATTATGAGAACTGGGGAGAACCACCACAGAACCTGGACAGTGACACAGACCATCAGATAGATGCTGAGCCCTCCGATTATGAGAACTGGGGAGAACCACCACAGAACCTGGACAGTGACACAGCACCTCAGATAGATGCTGAGCCCTCCGATTATGAGAACTGGGGAGAACCACCACAGAACCTGGACTGAACAGAACCACCACAGAACCAGGACTGAAGAGAACCCAAACAGAACCTGGACTGAAGAGAACAAAAACAGAACCTGGACTGAAGAGAACCACCACAGAACCTGGACTGAAAAGAACCACCACAGAACCAGGACTGAAGAGAACCAAAACAGAACCTGAACTGAAGAGAACCAAAACAGAACCAGGACTGAAGAGAACCAAAACAGAACCTGGACTGAAGAGAACCAAAACAGAACCTGGACTGAAGAGAACCAAAACAGAACCAGGACTGAAGAGAACCAAAACAGAACCTGGACTGAAGAGAACCAAAACAGAACCTGGACTGAAGAGAAATACCACAGAACCTGGACTGAAGAGAACCAACACATAACCTGGACTGAAGAGAACCACCACTGAACCTGGACTGAAGAGCGACAGCATCAAGGTTTACCAGACAATGATCTTTATCTTTTGAGTAAATGCTGGAATGTAGATTGTTCTCCTAATGATCAATACAGTATGTATATAGATGATCAATACAGTATGTATATAGATGATAAATACAGTTAATAGATGATAAATGGGATAGATTATGCTTCTGCTCTTTTTCTATGAGATTTGGCCATTTCCAGATTTGATTACATTTCACATAGAAATATTTGTAATTTTTTATGAGCAAATTATTAATTTCAATCTTGGCGATATAGGCTCTGCTCCTTCAGGGTAGCAGTAAACTATACCAATCCCCCAGCAGGAACACAGAACCTAACAGGTGGAGGCTGGGGTGGTGGGAGGAGCTAATCTCCTGCTCATGATCAGAAAACATTGCTACTCACTCACTGTATAGCAACACATAGCCTGTATGCTAGTCTAGCATAGACTACTTCTTCCTTGTATGGATGAGGGAGTATTCTCCATGATGGTTCACGGAGCACACTGACTCAGCTCGAAGCTGGTATTGGGAAGAAACAAGTGGGCAGTATGATAGGTTACTCTCGATGCTAGTTCTACTTAGCTAGCTTGTAGCCGGCTATTGATTGACAACAGAGCAGCAACATGGTTGATCCTCGCAATCAATCACATCCCTGCAGCAGCCAAACACTGCAACATGAGCATATTGAACGATGCTGGGAGGTTCAAACACAGCTAGCGAGCATTCACAAAGAAAACATTATATCAGAAATCAGCAGCATAGCTAGAAACAGCTAGTTACAGCAGCAGAGTCAGTGGAGGAAAAGAAGCCAGCGTATAGTAACAGTAGTTACAGCAGCAGAGTCAGTGGAGGAAAAGAAGCCAGCGTATAGTAACAGTAGTTACAGCAGCAGAGTCAGTGGAGGAAAAGAAGCCAGCGTATAGTAACAGTAGTTACAGCAGCAGAGTCAGTGGAGGAAAAGAAGCCAGCGTATAGTAACAGTAGTTACAGCAGCAGAGTCAGTGGAGGAAAAGAAGCCAGCGTATAGTAACAGTAGCAGTTGTAGACTGATGTGAGAACAGACCCGGTCAGTTTAAATAGACCACAGAATAAGGTGGTGGTGAATGATACTAGTCTCTAATTGGACACTCGGGTTTCCTTTCTGAACTGGCCTACTTTTCTCGTGTACTTATCTGTTTGCTGTCTATAGATTGTATTGCTTATCTGTTTTTATGGGATTTTGCCAATTCCAGATTTTATAACATATAAAGTTTTGGCTTGTCTGCGTGACACAAAAAGAAACAATATTAACAGGAGCTTTTAAATATTTGTAGCTCTGGAGTTGCTCCTGATGTGTTTAAATATGTTTTACTTTGTATTGCTGTCAGATATTATTGGTCATTTTATATTTTATATTATGTAATACCATATTGTTCAGTGTCATGATATTGCTTGTTTTATTATCAAATTATTCATTATTCATTATTATGTATTTTATTTTACATTGAGTACAGTATAAACATCATGTTGTAAATAAGCTGAAGTTTAGGCAACAAATAAAGTGATTGTTTTATTAACTTACATTGATTCATAACTATTTCCACTTTGATGTTGTTTCTTGTATTTCTACCTATTGGACACAAGATGGTAATACTGAACCATGTAACCGTGAGTGGCTAGACACACACACACACACACACACACACACACACACACACACACACACACACACACACACACACACACACACACACACACACACACACACACACACACACACACCTCTCGACCTTGCCAGATTATTTCCCAGTAGTTCAGACATTGTACAAGTGTGTGCGTTTGGATGCCTGTGTGTGTGTGTGTGTGTGTGTGTGTGTGTGTGTGTGTGTGTGTGTGTGTGTGTGTGTGTGTGTGTGTGTGTGTGTGTGTGTGTGTGTGTGTGTGTGTGTGTGTGTGTGTGTGTGTGTGTGTGTGTGTGTGTGTGTGTGTCAATCCCTAGACTATTGCAGGAGTACTATAATATAAGTTGTCCAACAGATTTCCTAGGTGGTGAAGATCTGGATGGACTATTTCTACTTTCTTGTATTTCTTTGGGAATGGTTCATACTGCTACTGGTGTCTGGAGCTCTAACTCTCTGCCCTATCCAGAGCCGGGCGGCCCTATACGCTCACTACGCAAGTTGCGTAGGGCCCCACAAATTACGCAAGGGCCCCGCCTCCCCCTCGTGTTAAAGCGAGTGTCAATGTGTCAATGTTTACAACTTCGATGAAAGGATGAAGTGGAACTATCCTTCCGGTCACAAAAAGAGAAATAAAAACAACGAGAGTGAATTGCGGGAACAGCAATCAGGTAAACTTGTGTTCTCTCCTCTCCAAGTTTGATGTAAAGTTAAATTGATGTGCTAGCTTGCAGTGCATCTGTCTCTAGTCTGTCTGTCTTGTTATCCTAGCTGGGCAGTACATCTCTTGGTCTGTCTGTGTCTTGCTTGATTACCAGCCACTTCCAGGGCTGTGTTCTGTTACTTTGTGCCTGACAAAAGTGAGAGTGAAATACAACTATCTATTAAGTTTGATAAACGCTAACGGGCAACGGTGTTTATAAACTGCAGCTTGGAAAATATAACCGCGTCGCCCATGAACATGCGTTCATATGTGTTCATATGATTGTGCACAAAATGAAACTTGCGCTTTCCAGTGGCAACCTCTGTGGGGACCAGTCCAGACAATATATGGGCGTGATGGCACTCCTCTTAGGCGCACATCATTTTAAAGCAAGACAATGAATATCTAGTCTCTCAGTCAAGGTTTAGTTACAACTCTGGACTAATGCATTATGGAAAGCAATGGATTGACATTGACTATTTGTAAGGGCTGTCGTGAGAGAGAGTGGAACAAGGTGCAGCAGAGTTAGTGTTCATCATAGAATATTTAATATCAGAGAGAACACTATACAAAACAATATGAGAAAACTGACAGCCAAACAGTCCTGTCAGGTGCAAACACTAACAGAAACAATTACCCACAAAACCCAAAGGAAAAACATGCTCCTTATGTGTGACTCCCAATCAGCAACAACGAGCTTCAGCTGTGCCTGATTGGGAGCCACACACGGCCCAAAACAAATACAAAAACATAGAGAAAGGAACATAGAACGCCCACCCAATGTAACACCCTGGCCTAACCAAAATAAAGAACAAAAAACCCCTCTCTATGGCCAGGGCGTTACACTATTGATCTATATATTTAATTTAAAATGTTGATTAGCTGGGCATACTGGGCAATATGGATGCACATCTCTCAGTAAATAATAACCATCAATTATTCATCCAAGCCATAGTGTAAATAGTATTTTATATTTTAAAATGTATAAAAGGAAATCTGGGGGAGCCAGTTTGAATGGGCCTGAAGCAGCTGATAAAATTAATAATAGTATTGATATCTTTAATTTACAGGTGCTATGCTTAAGTTTGTCAGTAGAGAAGATGCTCGATCATCAGCCAGTACAAGCACAGACTCAGTTGATCCACATCCAGCTTCAACCAGTACTAACACAGACCCAGTACAGCCGGCTTCAGCAAATACTAACACAGACCCAGTACAGCCGGCTTCAGCAAATACTAACACAGACGCAGTACTGGCAGCTTCAGCAAGTACTAACACAGACCCAGTACAGCTGGCTTCAGCAGCTATTAACACAGACCCAATACAAGTACTAACACAGACCCAGTATGGCTGGCTTCAGCAAATACTACCACAGACCCAGGTGAAGTACAGGCAGCCTCAGCCAGTACTAGCACAACCAGAGGTGTACAGCCAGCATCAGATACAAGCAGCTCAGACCCTAATAGAACAGTTTGCTGCTCCACCAAATGACCCAGCAGACTGGCCCCCCAGTCTTAACAGACTCTATGAGGACTGAGTTAGTGCGCGGAGGTCCATTCAAACCAGGACTGGATTTTTCTTACCCTAAAGACAAGTCTAGAAGAGGTTTCCATTCAGGCTTATTACAGAGACAGCTGTCAAATGGGGAAAAGATTACCAGGAGCTGGCTAAATGGGGAAAAGATTACCAGGAGCTGGCTAAATGGGGAAAAGATTACCAGGAGCTGGCTAAATGGAGAAAAGATTACCAGGAGCTGGCTAAATGGGGAAAAGATTACCAGGAGCTGGCTAAATGGAGAAAAGATTACCAGGAGCTGGCTAAATGGGGAAAAGATTACCAGGAGCTGGCTAAATGGGGAAAATATTACCAGGAGCTGGCTAAATGGGGAAAAGATTACCAGGAGCTGGCTAAATGGAGAAAAGATTACCAGGAGCTGGCTAAATGGAGAAAAGATTACCAGGAGCTGGCTAAATGGGGAAAAGATTACCAGGAGCTGGCTAAATGGGGAAAAGATTACCAGGAGCTGGCTAAATGGGGAAAAGATTACCAGGAGCTGGATAAATGGGGAAAAGATTACCAGGAGCTGGCTAAATGGGGAAAAGATTACCAGGAGCTGGCTAAATGGGGAAAAGATTACCAGGAGCTGGCTTTCATACTCAATTAAAAACAACGCTGTGTATTGTTTTTGCCGTAAGCTCTTTTCTACAAAAGACTACAAAATAATAAAGGAAGGCGTGAATGACTGGTGAAATATCAACGCCATTCTGAAACACCATGAGGGTAGTCCTGAACACACAAGCAATATGATTAAGTGGAGAGAACTTGATCTGCGCCTAAGTCGGGGACAGACTCTTGACCAGATACAAATGACAATTTTGGAGGCTGAAAGAAAGAGATGGTGGGATATCCTTACACGTTTAATAAGTATCACCCAGTCTCTGGCTGAAAGAAACCTAGCATTCAGTGGTTCATCAGACAAACTCTTCCAACCAGATAATGGAAACTTCCTAAAATAGGTTGAATTACTGGCAAAATGTGGCCCCGTTATGGAAAATCATCTCAGCAGAATTAAAGATGGAGAGACACATGCTCATTACCTTGAAGTGCAAACAGAATGAACTGATACAGATTGTGGAAGCAATAGTGACTCAAGTAAGAGACAAAGTACTTCTCCATTATCGTGGACTGTAAACCTGACATTAGTCACCAGTAGCAAAGTCCATTATTCTGAGAAGCGTGGCTTTAAAGGGAAAGCCAGAGATCAAGGAGCACTTCCTCTGCTTTGTGAATTTAGAGGTTTACAACAGGCTTGAATCTGTCCACTGTCATCTTAGATAAGCTCAACGAGATGAAGATTCTATTTGAAGATTGCAGAGGGCAAGCGTATGACAATGGGGCCAACATGAAGTGCAAGCACCAAGGAGTACAAGCCAGACTTCTCAAAGAAAATCCCAGAGCCGTGTTGGTCCCATGTGGAGCACATACTCTAAACCTTGTCATTGCAGATGCTGCCAAATCTTCAAAAGATGCAGTTGGGTTTTTTGGGCATGTGCAAAAGCTCTTCACCTTCTTTTCAGCTGGCACACAAAGATGAAGTGTTCTGAAGAAACACGTGAACATAACAGTGAAGTCATGGAGTGACACAAGATGGGAGAGTAGGCTCCAAAGTGTTCATGCAATCAGGTATCAGGCTTCTGAGGCTCGGGAGGCAACTCTAATACTCTCTATATTCTGTCTCTCTCTAGTTGTGGTTATATGTGTGGTGAGATAGAGAGCATCAGAGTTCTACATGAGAGATTATGTGCCTTCGTCAACTTCAAGAATACCAACATGACTGCTCGCGCCTTGGAGAGGCTCCAGGTGAGTGGTGGGATGAAACATAATGCTGTGAAATGCATTTAACTATGTGAGATGTGCTTTCAATTATTTAGCATGCACTATAGGAGATTGTACTTTTGGGACTATGCAATTGGTTCCATTGTACTATTAGGACTAGGCTATTGGTTCCATTGTACTTTTGGAACTGTGTTATTGGTTCCTATTGGTTCCACTTTATGTATTTTGACAGTGGCTGCTGGAGAGCACCAGGCTGGTGATCAGGTACCCAGACCGCTGGATGCAGAGAACCCCTCCCTCTCCTCAGAGGACCAACCCTATAGGCCTCAACACTTCCTCAGCCTCCCAGTACGACTCCACAGGGTATGGACATCCATCTGTCTGTCAAAACATAATCTATCATTTAAAATGATATAAGCATTTGTAATGTTTTATTCTAAAGTGTTACTAATCTATGGGCCATGAATTGTACAAAATTACAGACAACTGACAGAAGGTGGGGACAGGATTGTGTTTTCATACTGTTTGTGTGTCTCTCTCCCAGGCCCAGGAGGATGGCTCCCATCAATTGTGATGAGTGTTTCTTCTGGAGGACCACTGGCTGTCTCTATGATGATAAATGTTGCATCAAATACAAGCCTGACCATAGATGAAGAGACAGGAAACCATGGCAACCCTGACCACCCTGACCATCCAGACTATCCTGAACACCACGCACCGTCTGGATATGACAGAGGGAGGAAGAAGAGGAAGAACATAATAATGAATATGAAGATTGAGGAAGAGGAGGAGGGACCGTGTACTGTACCTACCTTAAAAGGGAACAGGAAGCTTGGATAGAATGAGGGTGTTGGGGAGTGTCACCACTTTTGTAGTCCTCTGACACACAGACAGAACACTGGACATACAGTATGAGTGTGTGAAGTGTCAATCAAAGTGAAGAGGGGTGCTCCTCTGATTTCCTTTCCCCTCTCCCTCGGCCTGAGCTGTTTTGGAAATTAATTCCAATTGAATATAGGGCATGTTCCAGGCAGACTATATTGTCCCAGGCAGACTATATATATATATATAGGTATGTGTTTAAGATATGAGTTAACCCGTGATTCCCGACTGCGCAATTGATGATGTGGCACACAACCATTGGTTGCTGCACACAGCTTGACTGAAATGTAGTCAGCCGGGAGCACCCCCAGTGTCCATGTGGTGTTCTAACATCCACACCAGACCACCTTAAATGAAACAAGTAGTGTGCTGTTGTGATATTGGAATGAGACCCACATCTTCAGTTCAGTGAATATATACTGTACATGTACAGTCAGTGGACTAATACATGTATGTTCAGTGGACTAATACATGTCTGTTCAGTGGACTAATTAAATTCAAAATGACCAAATTGACAATATGAGGAGCAAAGAATGATTGTTTGAGAGCATCAATGTAAAATGACAATCTGTTTGTATCCTCTCAGCATGTGGGGGAGCTGGGTGTACAAATGACTGTTTTATTATGTCAATCAGTTGTATTCATTCATAATGAAATACAGTTTTATCAAATCATATGTAGTGTCGTTATTAATGTAATGTCATTATTCAGAAAGGCTATGTATAACGGTGTTATAAAAACCAAATACAGTTTTAGCAACATGTTTGGGGAATGAACACCACCCCCACCAGAACTAGTGTTTCTCAAACCTCTCAGGAGGGACCCATCTATCCACTCTCCATATTGTAGCCACCAATGAAGAAATACAAGTAGCCTATGACATATAAGACAGACATTTCTTGTAAAGTCCCTCTCTCTCCTCATGAAGATGTTCACACCTTTCTTAAAGCCCTTCACCGAGAGAGGGTCCCCGGTTCGAGCCCAGGTAGGAGCGAGGAGAGGAACGGAAGCTATACTGTTACATATGGATAAAAGGCTACATTAGACCATATATGGATAACAGGCTAAATTAGACTATATATAGATAACAGGCTACATTAGACTATATATGGATAACGTGGTTTATTAGACTATACATGGATAACAGGCTACATTAGACTATACATGGATAACAGGCTACATTAGACTATATATGGATAAAAGGCTACATTAGACGGTATATGGATAACAGGCTACATTAGACTATATAAGGATAACAGGCTACATTAGACTATATATGGATAACAGGCTACATTAGACTATATATGGATAACAGGCTACATTAGACTATATATGGATAACAGGCTACATTAGACTATATATGGATAACAGGCTACATTAGACTATATATGGATAACAGTCTACATTAAACTATATATGGATAACAGTCTACATTAGACTATATATGGATAACAGGCTACATTAGTTTATATATGGATAACAGTCTACACTAGACTATATATGGATAATAGGCTACATTAGACTATATATGGATAACAGGCTACATTAGACTTTATATGGATAACAGGCTACATTAGACTATATATGGATAACAGGCTACATTAGACTATACAGTATATGGACAGCAGCAGTCAATACAGCAGGCTATGGTGATCATGATACTGATTCCTCTGCTAACTAATGCTACTACCAGTACTGTACACAAGGGTCAACAGTGTAACATAATATGATAGTGGTATGTTGTACTATTACAGACATCAGTGTTTGTGTCCTTAAATGTGACTTTGTCAAGTAGCCAGTGTTGTGTTTCACCATTCTATCTGATGTATTGTTATGTTGTTATTATCCCAACGTTATTGAGGACATTATTATTAGGATGGTGCAGTAATGTTGAGATGCCAGTAGGGAGAGCTCTAGTCTAGAACACTGGAACAGACATGTTAATGTCTTAAAGAGGAAGGAAAGGACAGTTCTGTATCAGCTACTTGTGTTCTGACTACTATAAATATGTATCAACCACAGAACTGACACTTTCTAGCAGTTTCCACTCACTACCAGTCAGTTGACTCACTGTACAGACCTCTCCTCTCCACTTCACTCTATAAGTACTCTTGACAATATCTTGAAATATAGTTTTTAGTTATTAGTCATAAGTCATATTCTTGAGGGTAATGTATCATTTTACTTCTTGTTATGTTTTGAGCTGTGTTTTGGTTGTTACATCAGGGTCAGTATTCATAAAGTGTCTCCGTGTAGGAGTGTTGATCTACATAGGGATGAGATGATTAACCTGGGTAAAAAAGACATGTAAACAAACATTGTAACACTGTAGTGTGTGTGTGTGTGTGTGTGTGTGTGTGTGTGTGTGTGTGTGTGTGTGTGTGTGTGTGTGTGTGTGTGTGTGTGTGTGTGTGTGTGTGTGTGTGTGTGTGTGTATGACACAGTGGATTTAGCTGAGGGCCCTTCAGGACCAGACTGATAGGGAGTAGTGTGGACATCTATACTGTGTAGGATGCGTGTTTTAACTTTTCTACATCCATAACAACCAGCTCTCTAGACTTTGATACAGACTCCATGGGCCATATGGGCCTTCACTACAGATGGTGTCTGTCTGTGTGTGTGTTGTGTGTCTGTGGTGTGTGTGTGTGTGCGTGCGTGTGCGTGTGCGTGTGTGTGTGTGTGTGTGTGTGTGTGTGTGTGTGTGTGTGTGTGTGTGTGTGTGAGAGTCACTTGCTGTTTGTCCTCACAGCTTGGGGATAGGAGCTATCATTGAACCTGGTGGTCAGTCTTTAGGCTGCTGTACAGCTTGACGGACCGTAGAGGATTGAACATTTATCCTCCTATATTTGGGGTTCTGAGATTAAAACATCTTCTGAACAATCAACGTAGAAATATGTGTTTACAGTTCTACACATCTGTTCAATAAGTGACTGTTGTTGTTGATGATGATGATACATTTATCGTATCGATTAGGAAATTATTTTTGCATCATACAACATGTCATCTTAAATAGACAGATGTTGACAGACATGCAACACGTCACACACATTACATACATAGTGCAATAGACTTACAGACAGACAGTATTCACATAGACAACCATATAGAACAATACAACACAACACAATATGAGCCTGGTTCATTTTCAGTAATGAGGCCCTGTACCCCATTTACAGTTTCTACTTCAATGTATCAGGTGGAGTTATTCACCAGCTATAGAGTGACTTGTTGTTTATGTTTCTAAGACTGCAGGGTGGGAGATGCAACAATGGCCTTGAGAACAGCAGGAAGTGTGTTGGTGGTCTTTCTCTGGTCTGTAGCAGGTATGGTCTCATTCATAATGTTTTAGTTGCTCTAATTAATAATATACAGACATTTCTAAAAGGATAAGAATCATAATGTTATTCTGGTGTGTTCTGTTAGGTGTCTCCACTTCACTTTAAATAGTTGTCTTTCACACCTCACTGAGTGATGCTTATCTGTGGTTTCCATTCACACTCAACTCAGCAACTATGGCAACAAAGTTTGGACAGAACCCTACTGTCAGTGTGAGCCATAAGACCTTGACTTAATTCTGATTCCCTTCTGTTTTGTGACTGTGTTTCAGTGGTACTGGGTCAGAATGGCTGGAGTGTGACCTACACCAAGAATAGTATCTGTACCTTGAAGGGGTCAACAGTGGATCTGTCCTGCTCTTACACATATCCCAGTGGTTATACAGTCACAACAACCACATGGAATAAACGGAAGAGTTTAACTTGGACTCAAATCCAAGATAAATATGAAGATATTATAGAGTACCGTGGGAATAAGGAGAATGACTGCACCCTGAGAATCACAGACCTGAGAAAGGAGGATTCAGCATCATA
The DNA here is from genome assembly GCF_901001165.1 of Salmo trutta. Lineage (NCBI taxonomy): Eukaryota > Metazoa > Chordata > Actinopteri > Salmoniformes > Salmonidae > Salmo > Salmo trutta. Next base: position 356,989 of record NC_042994.1, on the reverse strand, counting down.
TTACTTCTCATTTACAACAGGCTCATGGAAATCTGGCTCAGATGTCACTCTCTCTGAACGGACACAAAGTAAAGGAGGACACTTCCAGCCTGTACTCAGACTACTTTAGTGATGCAGACAGTTACTCCTGTGCTGTAAAAGGCCGTGAGGATCTCCACTCTCCTGCAGTGTGTGAGTGTGGACTTTTTTTATACACATTTCATATAAATACAATGTTTAAGGTTGTGAGACTAATGTCAATTAATCAATGAATATTGATCATTATTTAATCATTTGGGTTTTCACTACTGTAAACAGTAACTGGTTTTCTTCTACTTTACAAACAACATCAGTAGATATTGGTAGATATTGTAATTTAAGATTTATACAAGGTGTTATATGGTATTTTTTTCTTTCAGGTAAGAACTGTTGGAGTGTGACTTACACCCATCAGAGTATCTGTACCTTGAAGGGGTCAACAGTGGACATATCCTGCTCTTACACATATCCCAGTTATTATGAGATCAAAAAAGCTTTCTGGTTTACTAAATGGTCTGGTATGGATGCTGAAGATCTGAGCTCAGTGCCAGGGTATGAGGGTCATATAGAGTACCTTGGGGATAAGGAGAGTGACTGTACCCTGAGAATCACAGACCTGAGATTGAGTGACTCTGCTGGGTACATGTTCAGATTCATAACATCTGGAGGAACGTTTTCTGGCTCACCTGTCTCCCTGACTGTCACAGGTAATCTGTCACACATCTCACATCTATAACTGTGATTACCTTATTAAGGGAAGTCATACAGACACCATAGTGGTATGTGATGGCAATATCCCAAATGTAGTATTTCACATAAGAGGACATATATAGAAGGAGTAGAATAATAATTTGTTTCCATTTACTCTAGATGTTGTGTTGGAAATGAATCGTAGATCTGTGTCAGAGGGGGAGAGAGTCACACTGACATGTAGAACCAAATGTACACTGGACTCCATCACAGCCTATAGTTGGTATAAGAATGGACAGCCTATACCAAACAGCAACACCTACTCTCCTGTCTATAGCCTATTCTCAGTCAGCAGTGAGGATACTGGCAGATACTCCTGTGCTGTAGAAGGCCTTGAGGATCTCCCCTCTGCTGAAGAGACTCTCACTGTCACATGTAAGTACATGGGATTTAAACCTTTAGCTTGCTATATTAGCATTGTAGTGACAGATATTAGCTCCACATGGTACTTTAATTGATCATCTTCAATAAGAGGGTGAATCTAAAAGGCATTGTGGTGAAAAGTACAATTGTGGAATGTTTATATAAAATGTTTAATAAGTGGCCTATTTGTACTTTTACTAAATTCATTGTCTTTTACATCAGATGGACCAAGGAACACCTCAGTGTCAGTCAGTCCCTCTGGTGAAATAGTGGAGGGCAGTTCAGTGACTCTGACCTGCAGCAGTGATGCCAACCCACCTGTCCAGAGTTGTACCTGGTGGTTCAGGAAGAATGGAGGTCACTATCAGAGTGTCTTCAATCAGAACACAGGACCACATCATACCTTCAATCAAATCAAATCGTCTGACACTGGAGAGTACTACTGTGAGGCCCAGAATGAGATGGGGACAGACAGGTCTAGAACCATAAACATGGATGTGAAATGTGAGTAAAGTACCTTAGTGCCTGAATGCTAAGCATAGCATCTCCAAATGTGTTATTGTTGATGTTTTGTGTAATTTTAGTTCTCTGAGAATTTAGAATTGAGAATGTAATTTTGACATGAGATGTCATGTGAATTTGTAATATAACTACTGCCTTAATGCTCTAGAAAATGATATTTTACCAGATGGCTCAAGGAACACCTCAGTGTCAGTCAGTCCCTCTGGTGAAATAGTGGAGGGCAGTTCAGTGACTCTGACCTGCAGCAGTGATGCCAACCCACCTGTGGACAAATACACCTGGTACAAGAAGAATGGAGCTTCACTGACAGGATCTGAAAAGACATACAATTTCACAACCATCAGCTCTGAGGTCAGAGGAGAATACTACTGTGAGGCCCAGAATGGAAGAGGATCTATGAACTCTACAGCTCTGATGATCATTGTAGCAGGTAAAGTTTAATCTTCAAAACTTCAATATAAAACGACATGTTTCAAGCAAATCTTAATCATTATACTTTGTCTTATTACACCTTAGTTTATAACTATACATTGGGGTTATAAGATCCCTTAACAAGTATTGTATTAATGTCCTGTATATAAGTTTATTTTTAGTTTATTATATCATACCATGTACTCATATCATCCATATTTTATTTTAGGGAAACAAACCTCAGTTGTGACTGCAGCTGTAGGAATCATAGTGGTTGTTCTGGTTGTCATCCTCTGTCTCTCTGGACTCATGTGGTTCAGGTGAGTTTTTTTGTTGGTTATTATTTCACTTTAGAAGATTAATTAATTCATTCATTCATTCATTCGTTTACAAAACAGGAAGAAGTCCTGCAAATCCACCTCTGACACAAGAGACACAGCAGACAATGGACAGGTGAGTCTGTTGGAATCAGAAGATGACTGTGTTGACTGTGCAGTATTTGTGGGACTTTACACTCCTCATGTTGTCTGTCCTCTCACCCCATCAGTTAGACTCTAGTCCAGTGTATGACAACGTTTCAAGCATGGCCATGAACCCTACTGCAGCACAGACAGCAGCCACAGACGACCAGGATGATGTTCACTACACCAGCGTCCACTTGTCTCGCTCCAAAAATCAGGAAGTGCCTCTATATTCCACCGTCCAACTGCCTCTGCCCCAGAAACAGGATGAGGATGTCCAGTACTCTGCTCTGACATTCAACCTCCCCACTGCTGCCACCCCGGTGAGCATATTCTGCATGAAGGTCATTCATATGCTGCAGTTTATTGTAGGAGATGTCATCAATAAGAAAAACAGTTGACCCCTAGTGACCACTATGAACCCAAACTATGAACCCAACAATGGACATCTCAGGACAATTACTATGACATGTCTATAATGAGGGAGTGACGTGATGATGGTTTTGAGGAACTGTTCTTCTGTTCCAAATGTCACCCTGTTCCTTATTTAGTGTACTACTTTAAACAGAGCCCTATAGGGTGCCACCATTTGGGACGCTATCTTTGTTTAATTTTTGTTTCTCTTGCTTCAGACCAGCAGCAGCACAAGCAGCTGAGGAGGACTCCTCTGTTCTCTACAGTAGAATCAACAAACCCTGAACCAAGAAGACCTGAACACAACAAACCCAGAAAGAAGACCTGAACACAGCAAACCCAGAAAGAAGAAGACCTGAACACAACAAATCCAGAACCAAGAAGACCTGAACACAACAAACCCAGAACCAAGAAGACTTGAACACAACAAGTTTGACAAAAACCTTGTATATCTGGACCTGTATATTTAAACTAAGTGACATAAGGCCTGAGGGGGTGTGGAATATTGATCATTATAAACCAGGTGGTTTGAGCCGTGAATGCTGATTAGGTGAAAGACGTGGTATATCAGACCGTATACCATGGGTATTAACATTTGTATTTACTGGTCTAAGTACATTGGTAACCAGTTTAAAATATGGCACCTCTGGGTTTGTTGTATGTGGCCAATATACCACGGCTAAGGGCTGCATCCAAGTACTCCACGTTGCTTTGTGTATAAGAACAGCCCTTAGCCGTGTTATATTGGCCATATACCACACCTCCTCGGGCCTTATTGCTTACGTTTATCATGGCAATAAGGCACTTCTGGGGTTTGTGGTATATGGCCAACATACCGTAGCACGGCTTATTTTAAACTGGTTACCAACATAAATAGAACAGTAAACAAGTATTTTTACATCATACCCGCGGTATATTGTCTGCTATAGAGTATACACTTCTGAAATGCTGTTTCAGCCAATCAGCATCCAGGACCCAAACCACCCAGTTTATAATAGTATATAATAATATTTTCCTTCCAGCAGACACTTTTATCCAAATTCACTCAGTCATTACAATCATGTTTGAATACATTTTTCGGATGGGTAGTCCAAGCAGGAATGAAACCCATGAGCCATGCTGTACAAACTGGGCCACACCGGACTACTCTATTCACCCTTAGAATAGGAGTGCTGATCTAGGGTCAGTTTTCACTTTTTTCACAATGATGAATAAGAAAGTACCTTAAAATTGTTTATTTTTTTTTGAAAAATTGTAAACATTTCTGATTACAATTTATTTTTCCCAAAATGTTATATTTCTGAAACAATCATCAGACTTGTGAGACTATATGCTGTATGAAGGCTAAGAACAAGAAAGTAATTCTATCTGCTTCTATTATATTCTATTACTTCATATGTTACTGTTAGATGATACACATAGTAAAAGTTGGGTATATTTTTTATTTTTTATGTTCAGGAAAGAGTTCTGCTTAATGCAAGGTTTCTTATCGCTTTTATCAAATTTATTTTTTTGTAAGCTAGTGTGTGAAGTGTGACTTTTTTTCAGAATGAACTTCATCGTCATTGTTTTTACCTTGTTATAACAGTATCTTCCGTGGAGACAAAATGGAAATCTTTCAACATCACACCTCTTCTACTGTACAGTACATACAGTAACTACAAATAAGACATTTACATTGGTTTGCATAGCAATAGTGGTTAATTCCCATTCATCATCATCGCCAACAAATCAAAGTGTATTTGTCAACAGTGCAATTTCTATAAAATGTTTTAATAGGTATTAGGTGAACATTTACATTTACATTTAAGTCATTTAGCAGACGCTCTTATCCAGAGCGACTTACAAATTGGTGCATTCACCTTAAGATATCCAGTGGAACAACCACTTTACAATAGTGCATCTAAATCTTTTAGGGGGGGGGGTTAGAAGGATTCAACAATAGATAGGTAAGGAAATAAAAACAACAGTAAAAACAGTAGTGAGGCTATATACAGGCACCGGTTAGTCGGGCTGATTGAGGTAGTATGTACATGTAGATATGGTTAAAGTGACTATGCATATATGATAAACAGAGAGTAGCAGTAGCGTAAAAGAGGGGTTGGCGGATGGTGGGTGGTGGGACACAATGCAGATAGCCCGGTTAGCCAATGTGCGGGGGCACTGGTTGGTCGGGCTAATTGAGGTAGTATGTACATGAATGTATTGTAGCGACCCGCACAGACAGCTGTGGGTTATGTGTTAGGCTATTAGTGGGTTGTGTCGTACTTACCATTGTTCGCGGGGTCATGCCAATCAACCTGCTATCTGCCAATCACGGGAATGCCTGGAATGTTCTGATACCGGGCAGCCTGGTGGTTGGCGGAGTGGCGTGAAGGGGGGTTGGGCAGGGGGATGGAGCATTGGAAGTTAAGACCGGGTTTAGCCATTGTTCTCTCTCTTACGTCTGGGCTTCACAAGAGAAGGTCACGGTTGGTTTGTAGGGTTCCTTTCATTTATTTGGCGTGGGCTACGGCCAAACAGTAGCCTGTGTTAAGTTGGGTTAATAAACCGTCCGTTCGTTAACTCCATCCTCTGTCTGAACAATTGTTCCTTTATAATCTAGTCAGGTCATTACAGTACAGTTAAAGTGACTATGCATATATGATAAACAGAGAGTAGCAGCAATGTAAAGAGGGGTTGGAGGTGGGGACGACACAATGCAAATAGTCCGGGTAGCCATTTGATTACCTGTTCAGGAGTCTTATGGCTTGGGGGTAAAAACTGTTGAGAAGCCTTTTTGTCCTAGACTTGGCACTCCAGTACCGCTTGCCATGCGGTAGTAGAGAGAACAGTCTATGACTGGGGTGGCTGGGGAGTTTGACAATTTTTAGGGCCTTCCTCTGACACCACCTGGTGTCAGAGAATGCACAAAATATACACAGACACTTTCAGTAGGAGCAATGTCCAGCACGTAGACACACAACAAGTTACTTTAAATATGATTTATTGTAATTTTTAAAACACACAGACACAACATGACATAACATGGATGTTTGGAGTGTGGAGGGTAATTCAGTCAGCGATGGCATTCCACTCCAGAACACTGAGAGATGGAACATTCTGGAATGTTGATGATTGATAATAATACATCTCACAGTTAACAAGTTCAGACCGGGCAGGGAGATTATTGCCTGATTTAAAGCATTTTGTCCTTAGAAGAATATCAGTCCACCATTTTGACCAGCTAGGAGTTAGAGAATAGATTACATCATTGTACAGTGAGAATGTGATGCCATATAGAATGAGTGCTATGGTCTCCAACATGGCGTGGCTCTTGACTCCCTAACTGTTGACTGACCTTCCCAGGTAGGTGTCTCTCTTTGGGGACATAGAGGGTTAGAAGGGAGACTGGAGATCCCATGTTTGAGTTTGAGTTTATTTTATTTGTACAGGGACAGTGCACATTAATCAACGTTTCAGTAAAACTGCCGGTTTTAGCCAGCCGCCTAATTTTCAACCGCAGTCCCTGGGCAGGTTATTAAAAACAATTACAATATAGACAATCATTGAACAGTGAGCACACGCAGAGTAACATAGGACAAGCAAGACATAGCATACAGACAGAGCAACATAGGACAAGCAAGATGTAGCATACAGACAGAGCAACATAGATCAAAAAGCAACAAGACAAAATCCATTAAAAAAACAAAGTATTTCCACACCTCACAAGCTACAGACAACAGACAACATGGAAAGTGGCAATACACAGCTAGTGATTATGTTCACAAATCTGATTGACCTTTAGCCATGTCTTCATGCATTTTGTGAAAGTGTGATATGTGGTGCAGTTATGTGTGTCTGATGGCAGTGTATTCCAGACATGGGACGCTCTCACAGAGAAAGCGGATTTAATAAAGGTGCTTTTCCTTAAGGGAACTATACAGTCACCTCTCATGGCAGACCTTGTGGATCTGCTGCCATATGTTTGGGTTTTCTGTTTAACAAAAATACTGAGTGGAGGGGGAGCTAGGCCATTTAGGATCTTGAATACAAGACATGCATAGGTGTATTGCACAAGATTTTCCCAACTCAGGAGCTCATGCTTTCTGAGGATGTAACAGTGATGATGGCTATTGGGCTTCCTATCGAGCACTTTGAGAGCCTGTTTGTAGACAGACTGAATAGGTTTTATTGTTGTATAGCAAGCTTGGGCCCAACTAGTCAAGCAGTATGTTAAGTGGGGGAGTATCATCTCTGTGGTCAAACAAGTTCGTATAAATCGGAAATTAGCTAGGTTGAATTTGGTTATTTGAATTACCTTTTTCACATGCTTTTTAAAAGAGAGGTTGGAATCAAGTATGATGCCAAGGTACTTAAAATCAGATACCACCTGGAGCTTCTCCCCTGACACATAGACATCTGGCTCAGTAGCATCTGTTGCCCTCTTTGTGAAGAACATGCAAACAGTTTTTTTCACATTGAGATGCAAACAGGAGTCACTGAGCCACTTTGTAACCTGGACCATTACAGTAGTGAGTTCTTGTGCAGCTTGTTGTTTGCTCTTTGCATGCACATATATCACTGTATCATCTGCATACATTTGAACTTCAGACCCAGTGCAGACAGAAGGCAGATCATTAATGTACAGGCTGAACAGGAGGGGCCCCAGTATTGACCCTTGGGGCACGCCCACATCATAGCTAAGAGTGGGCGACAGCTCATTGCTCACTCTGACACACTGAGTTCTGCCTTCAAGGTATGATTTCATCCATTTCATCCATCTCATCCATCTCAAGGCATCGGGGGAAAAGTTGAACTTGGACAATTTTGTGATGAGAATCTCATGGTTAACAGTATCGAAAGCCTTCCTTAGGTCCAGAAACACAGCCCCAACAACGCCCCCTTTGTCCATCTTGGACTTCACATTTTCCAGAAGAAAGCAGTTAGAGGTACCTTTTATCATACTCATACCCAAATAATGTTTATTTATTTTATTTAACCTTTATTTTAACATGGAGGACATATTGAGAACTAGGTCTCTTTTTCAAATGTGCCCTGTATAATACAACATAAATATTCACTTTACAGACTATATACAGTACCAGTCAGAAGTTTGGACACACCTACTCATTCCAGGGTTCTTTCCATAGCTTTAACTTTTGAGGTAAATGTGGAGTTGAATTCTCTTTCCTTGTAATGATAATTATGTATATTGATGATAAACAGGATAGTTTATGCTTCTGCTCTTTGTCTATGGGGTTTGACATTTCAATACTTTTTTTATTACATAATGTACTTTCTCTGTGACTGATTTTGATAACATTGACAACAGCGTTTTAATGTATAAAGTCCTGGACCAAGTTTATCTTGATCTGTTAAAATGATGTACAGTTGAAGTCGGAAGTTTACATACACTTAGGTTAGAGTCATTAAAACTTGTTTTTCAACCACTCCACAAATTTCTTGTTAACAAACTATAGTTTTGGCAAGTCGGTTAGGACATCTACTTTGTGCATGACACAAGTAATTTTTCAAACAATTGTTTACAGACAGATTATTTCACTTATAATTCACTGTATCAAAATTCCAGTAGGTGAGAGGTTTACATACACTAAGTTGACTGTGCCTTTAAACAGTTTGGAAAGTTCCAGAAAATGATGTCATGGCTTTAGAAGCTTCTGATAGGCTAATTGACATCATTTGAGTCAATTGGAGGTGTACCTGTGGATGTATTTCAAGGCCTACCTTCAAACTCATTGCTTCTTTGCTTGACATCATGGGAAAATCAAAAGGAATCTGCCAATTGTAGACCTCCACAAGTCTGGTTCATCCTTGGGAGCAACTTCCAAATGCCTGAAGGTACCACGTTCATCTTTACAAACAATAGTAAGCAAGTATAAACACCATGGTACCACGCATCCATCATACTGCTCAGGAAGGGGATGCGTTCTGTCTCCTAGAGATGAACGTAGTTTGGTGCGAAAAGTGCAAATCAATCCCAGAACAACAGCAAAGGACCTTGTGAAGATGCTGGAGGAAACAGGTGCAGAAGTATCTATAGCCACAGTAAAACGAGTCCTATATCGACCTAACCTGAAAGGCCGCTCAGCAAGGAAGAAGCCACTGCTCCAAAACCACCATAAAACAGCTAGACTACAGTTTGCAACTGCACATGGGGACAAAGAACGTACTTTTTGGGGAAATGTCCTCTGGTCTGATGAAACAAAAATAGAACTGTTTGGCCACAATGACCATCATTATGTTTGGAGGGAAAAGGGGGAGGATTGCAAGCCGAAGAACACCATCCCAACCGTGAAGCACGGGGGTGGTAGCATCATGTTGTGGGGGGGTTTCGCTGCAGGAGGGACTGGTGCACTTCACAAAATAGATGGCATCAGGAGGAAGGAAAATTAACCTGTTGGGGATAGGGGGCAGTATTTGCACGGCCGGATAAAAAACGTACCCGATTTAATCTGGTTACTACTCCTGCCCAGTAACTAGAATATGCATATAATTGTTTGATTTGGATAGAAAACACCCTAAAGTTTCTAAAACTGTTTGAATGGTGTCTGTGAGTATAACAGAACTCATTTGACAGGCAAAAACCTGAGAAGATTCCAAACAGGAAGCGCTCTCTCTGACCATTTCATGGTCTTCTTGATCATCTCTAACCAAAACAGGGGATCTCTGGCATGACGTGACATTTTCTAACGCTCCCATAGGCTCTCATAAGGCGCCAGAACGATGAATGTTGGCTTTGCAGGCCCTGGCTGAAAAATAATGGCGCATTTTGATAGTGGTCGATCAGAGTACAATGACACTGAGGCGCATGCACGAGGCGACCCCATGTTTTTATTTTCTCTGTCTTTGAACAAAAACAGGGTTTCCCGGTTGGAATATTATCGCTTTTTTACGAGAAAAATAGCATAAAAATTGATTTTAAACAGCGGTTGACATGCTTCGAAGTACGGTAATGGAATATTTAGAATTTTTTTGTCACGAAACGCGTCGGGCGCGTCACCCTTCTTTACCCATCGGATAGTGTCTTGAACGCACGAACAAAACGCCGCTATTTGGATATAACTATGGATTATTTGGAACCAAACCAAAATTTGTTATTGAAGTAGAAGTCCTGGGAGTGCATTTTGACGAAGACAGCAAAGGTAATCAAACTTTTCGAATAGTAAATCGGAGATTGGTGAGTACCACACTTGGTGGGTGTCAAAATAGCTAGCCTGTGATGGCCGGGCTATCTACTCAGAATACTGCAAAATGTGCTTTCACCGAAAAGCTATTTTAAAATCTGACATAGCGAGTGCATAAAGGACTTCGGTTTCTATAATTCTTAAAATAATTGTTATGTTTTTTGTGAACGTTTATCGCGAGTAATTTAGTAAATTCACCGGAAGTGTTCGGTGGGAATGCTAGTCACATGCTAGTCACATGCTAATGTAAAAAGCTGGTTTTTGATATAAATATGAACTTGATTGAACAAAACATGCATGTATTGTATAACATAATGTCCTAGGATTGTCATCTGATGAAGATCATCAAAGGTTAGTGCTGCATTTAGCTGTGGTTTGGGTTTATGTGACATTATATGCTAGCTTGAAAAATGGGTGTCTGATTATTTCTGGCTGGGTACTCTGCTGACATAATCTAATGTTTTGCTTTCGTTGTAAAGCCTTTTTGAAATCGGACAGTGTGGTTAGATTAAAGAGAGTCTTGTCTTTAAAATGGTGTAAAATAGTCATATGTTTGAGAAATTGAAGTAATAGCATTTCTAAGGTATTTGAATATCGCGCCACGGGATTACACTGGCTGTTGACGCAAGTGTCCCACTGGCCCAGAGAGGTTAAGTACTGCAGGCATCTCCTCCTTATGGACTGCACCAGATTTGCCAGTTCTTGCTGTGAGATGTTACCCCACTCTTCCACCAAGGCACCTGCAAGCGTCCCACCTAGCCCATAGAGGTTAAAATCAATTTTTATGGTATTTTTCTTGTAAAATAGCGATAATATTCCAACCGGATAATAGTGTATTCATTCAAAGAGGAAAACAAAAGACAGCGTGCTCGTGGGAACGCGCATACCCAATCTCTTTGTCACCAGTCAGACCACTGACAAACTGAGCTACTATACTCTGCCCAGAGACAGGAGACGGCTCAATCCACGTTCTGAAGGCTTTAGACAGCCAATGGAAGCCTTGGGAAGTGCAAAGCGACTCGTAAGTATTTGTAGTTCTCTAGGGATTCAAAAGTAGAACTACAGTTCTCAGACAGGCCACTTCCTGCTTGGAATTTTCTCTGGTTTTTGCCTGCCATATGAGTTCTGTTATACTCACAGACACCATTCAAACAGTTTTAGAAACTTTTGAGTGTTTTCTATTCAAATCGACTAATTAAATGCATATTCTAGTTACTGGGCATGAGTAGTAACCAGATTAAATCGGGTATGTTTTTTATCCGGCGGTGAAAATACTGCCCCCTATACCACAACAGGTTAACTTGCTCTATAGTATGTCCAGCCAATGTAGCAATGACATGATTTGTAACATGCCTGGCATTTGAAAATACCATGCATTTTGTTTTACCCGAATTTAGAACCGGCTTTAAATCATACAGATTCTGTTGTATGATGTTAAACGCTCTTTGGGCATTTTCAAAAGCTAAAGATAAACTACTACCACTTGAATAAAGAACAGTATCATCTGCATAAAATTGAACATCCGCTGTTTCAATAACATCCCCAATGTTGTTGATATACAAAATAAACAACAGTGGGCCCAAAATAGAACCTTGTGGAATACCTGAGCACACCTCTTACAGCCATCTGCCATTACACATTGGTTTATAAATGACCTATCAAATTGTACACAATCTGGAGCATGACCAGTAATTCCACAACATTTTAACCTTTGCACTAACACAGCATGGTCCACGGTGTCAAAAGCCTTCGACAAATCAATAAAGACAGACACACAATGTAGCTTCTTATCAAGAGCACAGTGGATGTCATTTAAAACCTTCAATGTTGCTGAAACAGTGCTGTGGCCGGACCTAAAACCTGATTGCATTCCATTTAAGATGTTGTATTCTTAGAAGTAGGCCTTTAGCTGCCTACTAACTAAGGACTCCAGTACCTTTGACAGTACAGACAATTTTGATATGGGTCGATAGTTGTCAAGTAGCGAATGATCTCCACCTTTCAGGAGAGGCAGTACAAAAGCAGATTTCCATAATTTGGGGATTTCCTGAACATCAAGCGTGAGATTAAAAATACATGTTAAGGGGGAGCAATGGTGTCTGCAGCTATGTGTAGGAGGCGGGGGTCTAGTTCATCAGGGCCAGGGGATTTTTTTTATCAATCTCTTTCAGGGCTTTACACACTTCTGAAACAGAGAAGGATGAAAAAGAGAACCTGGTGAAGGAGTGCACAGGGATGTCAGGTAAATTCATAGTGGGCTCAATTATACCTTTAACCTTTTCAGATAAACTGCCTGCATCTAAAAAATGCTAATTCAAGGCTTTCAGAATGGTGGTTCTCTCAGTTACAATCTGTGTATCGACCAACAATTGTTTGGGAAGCTGTGTATCTTTTTTGCACTCCAAACCCTTCACTACTTGCCCAAATTTGGATGGATTATTTACATTTTGTGAAGTAGATTTCAGGTAGTGGTCTTCTTTCGATTTACGAATCATAGCCACACCCATATTTCGAAGACGTTTAAAATCCATTCAATCATCTGCCAAACCAGTCCCTCTTGCTTTAGCCCACATAGCATTTCGTTCCCTTATGATTTTTGTAAGTTCCTTAGTAAACCAAGGGTTCTCTCTGCCCTTAATCCTGAATTTTTTTAAAGGGGCATGCCTATTGCATACATCCTGGAATGCGTTGTGGAAGTAAGAAAAGACTAGTTCAACATCAGGGATTAATCCCATTCTATTCCATTCAATGCTAGATACGTCATGTAAAAAAACCTTGAATATCTAACTGCTTCCAGTTTCTTTTTGTAATAACACGTGGAGATTTCTTAGGAATTTTACCATCTCTCACACAGGCAATAGCACAGTGATTACTTATGTCATTTGCAAAAATACCAGAAGCATTAAAACGATGAGGAGTATTGGTTTAGATCAAATAAATCAAAGAGGATTTCAAAGGATATTGTCACAAAAAGAGCTGTGTTGAATAGACCAAACTGCAGCGGGAATATGGATACTCATATTTTAATTTTAAAAAAGGAGTAAAGCATCCACTGGAAAAAAAACAATACACACGACAGGAACAGTCTTACAGGCATACAAAAACGCAGTGCAAGAACAATCCCCCACAAATGACAAACACACCCTAATATATGGGACTCTCAATCAAAGGCAAATAGACCACACCTGCCTTCAATTGAGAGTCCCCCCCCCCAATTAACTAAACATAGAATTACATGAATCTCAAACAGTGCCCAAAAACCCCGGAATACTTAAATCAAATGCCCTTACTACAAAAACACCACCCGAACCACATAAACCAAATACCCTCTGCCACGTCCTGACCAAACTACAATGACAATTAACCCTTATACTGGCCAGGACGTGACAGATATTTTATATTCAACCTAGTTACACTATTGACAATCTTAGTGAGATTATAGGTATTGCATAGAATTTTGAGTTGATCAGAGCTAGATGTAAGCCAGTCCTGATTCAGATCCACCATCAGGACAAACTCAGAGTTGACATTCTGTGATAACAATTTTAAAATACGATCCAGAGAGCCAACAGTAGCAGATGGAGGTCTATAACAGCAAGATACAACAATATTTAAAGATGAGCCAAGGTTTAGGTTCAAAGACAGATATTCAAATTGCTTAGGTTTAGTAACAGAAGTCAGAACGACCACCGAGAACTTGTCTTTTACGTATACAGCAACACCACCAGCCTTAGATTTATGATCTGTACGAAACACATTGTAACCATTTATGCCAATATTTTTGTCTGTAATAGATTTTTTAAGCCAGGTTTCAGAAAGCATAAATACATCAGGTTTGGCAGTTTTTATCCATATATTCACAAAATCAAGCTTCGGCAGAAGACTTCTTACATTCATATTCAAAAACTTCAGGCCACTCTGACTACGTAGGAGGCCTACAAACCTGACTCAGTTACAACAGCTCTGTCAGGAGGAATCGGCCAAAATTCACCTAACTTGTTGTGGGAAGCTTGTGGAAGGCTACCCGAATCGTTTGCCCCAAGTTAAACAAGTTAAAGACAATGCTACCAAATACTAATTGAGTGTATGCAAACTTCTGACCCACAGGGAATGTGATGAAAAAAATTAAAACTGAAATATATCATTCTCTCTACAATTATTCTGACATTTCACGTTCTTAAAATTAAGTGTTGACCCTAACTGACCTAAGACAGGGAATTTTTACTTAGATTAAATGTGAAAAACTGAGCTTAAATGTATTTGGCTAAGGTAAACCTCCGACTTCAACTGTACTTTGTATTGCTACCAGACATTATTGAGCAAAGGCATTAATGAGAAGGAATATTAATACCATAATCACATTTGTTTTATTGTAAAATTATTAATTTATACCTACTTTGTAAAAGGTATGATTCAGTGTAATTTATGCATAATTTTTTAAATAAGCTTAAAGTTTAAGAAAATTCATACAAACGTTTTTTCTTTTAAACATGGCAGGTTAGCCTGTTATTCTTAATCGTCTGTTAACTTTAAAAAAGAAAAAGATTTTAAACATGTTTTCCACAGTTATTATCATATTGTATGACATCATTGGCTGTCAGTCATGTAAATGTGGCCGCGTTCGACATTGCAGCCGACTTTAAAGTTGAGTGGAGACTGACTGATCTACAAATAATATGAAGTAGTTATTTATCATGCAAGGTGATTTGTAGATCAGTCAGTCAGTATTTAACCATCACACGTCACAGTTTTGATGCTCTTGAACACAACCTGTGTGAATGAGGAAGGAAGCTATCTCTGAATCAGCGTCTTGGTCCCTGACATAGAGATTGATAGAGGGCTCACCTTTGCATCTTTCATGATGGGTTCTGTGACAATATCGGCAGAGCAATTGAGGGCTATCTCTATTTTAAAGTAGTCAATTTCTTCTTCTTCAACCTCAATGAGTTTAATGACAGCCGATAAACAAACTGAAAGGATGCATACAATGTTACACCCATGCTTAAACAGTCTTTGTAGCTAGTGTGCCTTTTATCCAACTCCATAGTCTCTCACTACTTCAAAGTTGTGTCAACCACAGACCTCAAACCTCACAGTCAGTGTGTGTGTCCTTAGACTGACAGATACTTCCTTACAATACCTCTCTCCCCTTCACTCTGCTAGTATGCTTGACAATATCTTAAAATCTGTATATTTTATTATTTGTTTGTAGCCATTAACCATATTCCTCTGTTATGGTTATGGCAATGCTATAGGAAATTATGTTGATTTGTACAATTTACTCTGTAGATGTATTTTTGCATATGCATCTGATTGGGATATATACTGTACAAGTGGTTTCATGTATAAGACTTTTGCATGTTATTTTGAGGGCTCTAAGAATAGTAGATTATAGTGTATACTTTTTTTGAACATTTGATTCTGAGATATATATACTATACATGTTGTTTATCCAGTAATATCTTTGCCTCCTAAATGTGGGCCTAATAAGTTGAGACTCTCACAAACATGTGTAGATCTGAGAAGAATAGATTATAGTGGGGACATTTTAGAAAATGGCCAAAAGTGACAGTAAGAGTGAGATTGATAAAGTGCATTCTTCATAATAGGAGTAGTATTAACATGAGACAGTGATGGTGGGTTGTGTTTAGGAGTAGTATTAACATGAGACACAGTGATGGTGGGTTGTGTTTAGGAGTAGTATTAACATGAGACACAGTGATGCTGGATTGTGTTTAGGAGTAGTATTAACATGAGACACAGTGATGGTGGGTTGTGTTTAGGAGTAGTATTAATATGAGACACAGTGATGGTGGGTTGTGTTTAGGAGTAGTATTAACTTGAGACACAGTGATGGTGGGTTGTGTTTAGGAGTAGTATTAACATGAGACAGTGATGGTGGGTTGTGTTTACGAGTAGTATTAATATGAGACACAGTGATGGTGGGTTGTGTTTAGGAGTAGTATTAACTTGAGACACAGTGATGGTGGATTGTGTTTAGGAGTAGTATTAACATGAGACACAGTGATGGTGGGTTGTGTTTAGGAGTAGTATTAACATGAGACAGTGATGGTGGGTTGTGTTTAGGAGTAGTATTAACATGAGACACAGTGATGGTGGGTTGTGTTTAGGAGTAGTATTAACATGAGACACAGTGATGGTGGGTTGTGTTTACGAGTAGTATTAACATGAGACACAGTGACGGTGGGTTGGCTACATTAGACTATATATGGATAACAGGCTACATTAGACTATATATGGATAACAGGCTACATTAGACTATATATGGATAACAGGCTACATTAGACTATATACGGATAACAGGCTACATTAGACTATATATGGATAACAGGCTACATTAGACTATATATGGATAACAGGCTACATTAGACTATATATGGATAACAGGCTACATTAGACTATATATGGACAACAGGCTACATTAGACTATATACGGATAACAGGCTACATTAGACTATATATGGATAACAGGCTACATTAGACTATAGATGGATAAAATGTTACATTAGACTATTAATGGATAACAGGCTACATTAGACTATATATGGATATATCAGGCTACATTAGACTATATATGGATAACAGGCTACATTAGACTATATATGGATATATCAGGCTACATTAGACTATATATGGATAACAGGCTACATTAGACTATATATGGATAACAGGATACATTAGACTATATATGGATAACAGGCTACATTAGACTATATATGGATAACATGCTACATTAGGCTATATATGGATAACAGGCTACATTAGACTATATATGGATAACAGGCTACATTAGACTATACAGTATATGGACAGCAGCAGTCAATACAGCAGGCTATGGTGATGATGATACTGATTCCTCTGCTAACTAATGCTACTACCAGTACTGTACACAAGGGTCAACAGTGTAACATAGTATGATAGTGGCATGTTGTATTACTACAGACATCAGTGTTTATGTTATTAAATGTGACTTTGTCAAGTAGACAGTGTTGAGTTTCACCATTCTATCTGATGTATTGTCATTTTGTTATGTTGTTATTAGCCCAACATTATTGAGGACATTATTATTAGGAGGCTGCAGTAATGTTGAGATGCCAGTAGGGAGAACTCTAGTCTAGAACACTGGAACCTTCAGTACCACTTTGATGCAGCTGATGAGGAGTGTACATTGAATGGGTTTGTAGAATAGAATGAATGACATCATGGATCTGACCAAATGTAAATGGAACTTTGACCTGTTCCATGTAGAACTCAGAGGGACAAGGCAACACATTCTAAGATATTATAAACATTCCATATAGAATAGTCAACATATTGTTAACATGGTTCTGTATTTAAATAAAAGTGGAAATGGGAGACATTTTGTCCATTATAGAAATGTAGGACCCACTCTAATACAGTAACCTCCCCTATCTGACATGCTGTTCTGGTCGTCATGCATGTTAATGTCTTAAAGAGGAAGGAAAGGACCGTTCTGCATCAGCTACTTGTGCCCTGACTACTTTACATATGTATCAACCACAGAACTGACACTTACTAGCAGTTCCCACTCACTACCAGTCAGTTGACTCACTGTACAAGACCTCTCCTCTTCACTTCACTCTGTAGGTACTCTTGACAATATCTTGAAAAATTGTTTTTGGTTACTTTTTTTTAGTCTTAAATCATATTCTTGAGGGCAATGTATCATTTTACTTCTTGTTGTGTTTTGAACTGTGTTTTGGTTGTTACATCAGGGTCAGTATTCATAAAGGTTCTCAGTGTAGGAGTGTTGATCTACATAGGGATGAGATGACTAACCTGGGTAAAAAAGACATGCAGACAAACATTGTAACACTGTAGTGTGTGTGTGTGTGTGTGTGTGTGTGTGTGTGTGTGTGTGTGTGTGTGTGTGTGTGTGTGTGAGTTGTACATTGCTAGACATGACCACCTCGTTGACCTGATAGACAAGTAGTCTCACCAACAGCCCACATGCATAATCATTCTTGTGTAAGGGGAAGCTGGTTTGATGTTGAAGATTGTGTTTTCCTGTGTGTCAAATACTCCAGATAGTATTGTTATTGGTGGAGGGGTGCTCATTTGATGGCTACATGGAGCAGGCCTTTACAGAGAAACTGCTTAAATACCAGCCCCTCGTGGCACTTGGACAGCCTGGGTGGAGGTGCAAGCTGGTGGCGCTGATATTTGTCAGTCTCGGCCACTTACACAGGCTTGCAGTGTGTGGCCTCCAGATTGATGGCCTGACAAAAACTAGGGCAAAGAAATTGGCTAGGTACTGCTCTGTTTCAGCTGTCGTGGGCAGGTTAGATGTTTGGAGAATGAGGGGCTTCTGTACCCTTGAGTCCATGCATACAGGGATCTTTGAAATGTTCAATTTGGTTGGTGGATTCAAATAAAGTATTTACACCCACTCAGCATTGTTCACACCCTCTTAAGCTTTAGCCCCACCCATCTCTTTAAGGGTTGATTCGAGTGTTCTGTCCTAACAACAGCAGTCAAGCACCCAAGCTAACTGGCTAACTTCCAGACATTTTCTCGACCTAGCAGAGCTGGTTAGGCTGTTTTTATGTTGGTGAATGCAACTGTGCTGCTGGCAACAATTCAATTCCGCTTTTTTGCCAATGTTAAATGACGCCGGCCAAATTCAACAAGTGTTGAGCGTTCGTAAATTCACCATTTATTCTGCGCTCTGGTACCCTGAGATAAGAGTGCTCTGAAATCGAAGTAGATGGCCAGAGCAAATTTACCAGCTATGTCTATTAACATTTTTCACAGTGACCTCATGAACATTTTATTGAAATGGTTACCTGCATGGTGTAGTCTTTTGTTAAGACATGTAGCTAGCTAGCTAGCTAAACAATTAACCATAATCCCATTTTATGACATTACTACCCATTTGCGACCAAGCTTTAACTTCCTGACTGATGTCTTGAGATGTTGCTTCAATATATCCACATAATTTTCCTCCCTCATGAAGCCATCTATTTTGTGAAGTGCACCAGTCCCTGCTGCAGCAAAGCACCCCCACAACAGGATGCTGCCACCTCCGTGCTTCACGGTTGGGATGGTGTTCTTCGGCTTGCAAGCCTCTCCTTTTTTCCTCCAAACATAACGATGGTCATTATGGCCAAACAGTTCTATTTTTGTTTCATCAGAACAGAGGACATTTCTCCAAAAAGTACGATCTTTGTCCCCATGTGCAGTTGCAAACCGTAGTCTGGCTTTTTTTATGGCGGATTTGGAGCAGTGGCTTCTTCTTTGCTGAGAGGCCTTTCAGGTTATGTCGATATAGGACTCGTTTTACTGTGGATATAGATACTTTTGTACCTGTTTCCTCCAGCATCTTCACAAGGTCCTTTGCTGTTGTTCTGGGATTGATTTGCACTTTCTGCACCAAAGTATGTTCATCTCTAGGAGACAGAATACGTCTCCTTCCTGAGCGGTATGACGGCTGCGTGGTCCCATGGTGTTTATACTTGCATACTATTGTTTGTACAGATGAACGTGGTACCTTCAGGCATTTGGAAATTGCTCCCAAGGATGAACCGGAGTTGTGGAGGTCTACCATTTTTGGACAATAGAAGCAGCAAAATAATGGCAAGTCTAGATCGAGGGTTACAACATTTCGATTTACAGACAGCACTTGAACGAGAATCCATAGTCAGCAGAGTCTTTAACGCCACATATTTCAGGAGATGTGTAAAGTCCAGAGACATGGTAAAGTTACAATGGAACAGTCCTGACATGTAAGCGCAAGACAATGATCCCAAGCATACTTCCAAAGTAGTGGCAAAATGGCTTAAGGAAAACAAAGTCAAGGTATTGGAGTGGCCATCACGAAGCCCTGACCTCAATCCAAAATAAAATGTGTTGGCAGAAGTGAAAAAGTGTGTGCGAGCAAGGAGGCCTACAAACCTGACTCAGTTACACCAGCTCTGTCAGGAGGAATGGGCCAAAATGCACCCAACTTATTGTGGGAAGCTTGTGGAAGGCTACCCGAAACGTTTGACCCAAGTTAAACAATTTGAAGGCAATGCAACCAAATACTAATTGAGAGTATGTAAACTTCTGACCCACTGGGAATGTGATGAAAGAAATAAAAGAAGAAATAATTCATTCTCTCTACTATTATTCTGTCATTTCACTTTCTTAAAATAAAGTGGTGAACCTAACTAACCTAAGACAGGGAATTTTTACTAGGATTAAATGTCAGGAATTGTGAAAAATTGAGTTTAAATGTGTTTGGCTAAGGTGTATGTAAACTTCCGACTTCCACTGTAAATATATATATATATATATATATATATACATAGTGCTAATCTGTTTAAGCACTCTGTTACAGGTACAGTGATATTATATATAGTGTTGATCTGTTTAAACACTCTGTCTGTTACAGGTACAGTAATATTATATATAGTGTTGATCTGTTTAATCACTCTGTCTGTTACAGGTACAGTGATATTATATATAGTGTTGATCTGTTTAATCACTCTGTCTGTTACAGGTACAGTGATATTATATATAGTGTTGATATGTTTAATCACTCTGTCTGTTACAGGTACAGTGATATTATATATAGTGTTGATCTGTTTAATCACTCTGTCTGTTACAGGTACAGTGATATTATATATAGTGTTGATCTGTTTAATCACTCTGTCTGTTACAGGTACAGTGATATTATATATAGTGTTGATCTGTTTAATCACACTGTCTGTTACAGGTACAGTGATATTATATATAGTGCTAATCTGTTTAAACTCATGGATCAAACCCTTTTTTTCCATTTTTGCCTAAAATGACATACCCAAGTCTAACTGCCTTGCTTCAGGCCCTGAGCTACAGGCAGTTAGATTTAGGTATTTAATTTTAGGTGAAAATTGAAAAAAACGGTCCGATCCTTAAGAGGTTTAATGAACTTAAAAGGAGAAAATCTTTCTGAGAGAAGCCTTACTAGACATACAGACTACATTTATGAGAGAAAATCTAGTACCTACTGGTATCCAAAAAAGAGAAGGAGAAGTTGGGTGAAGGAGTGCTTTCTTACAGCGCAGGTAGCCTAGTGGTTACAACATTGGGCCAGTAACCAAAAGGTTGCTGGATCGAATCCACGAGCTGACAAAGTAAAAATCTGTTTTGAGCAAGGCGGTTAACCCACTTTTCTCCGGGCACCGAAGACGTGGATGTCGATTAAGGCAGCCCCCCGCATCTCTCTGATTCAGAGGGGTTGCTTTAAATGCAGAAGACACATTTCATTTGAATGCATTCAATTGTACATCTGACTAGGTATCCCCCTTTCCAATGCTGTCAGTAAATTCAACTGGAATATGTTCACCGTTTTGGACAGAGATATGAGTGTCCAAACGTTGCCAAATTTGCTTTCTTTCAGGATAAAGTAATGGTTAAAAGCCTGGGGAAAAGACTTGCTGGCACGAAAATAGGCATGGATGATCAGTTCCCGACGGAGATAGCAGAACGGTGCAAAGTTCTGTATCCAATCTTCAAGAAGAATAGATTTAGATGGAAGCGTGTAGCTCTCGTAGTCAATAAACTGTATATTGACAACCAAATGTTCCGAGACATAACAACTACTCCATGGCTATTCAAAATATTACAAAGTTCTCATAGAGGAGCCGAATAATGGAACACACAATACAAGCCATGGTATGGATTGTAATAATAATATAAAAATAGATAGAAAAGCAATTAAATAAAGCAATTGTTGAATAAATAAAGTAGAATTACACTGTACCTTTCAAGATAGGGTATGTTGTAAAATAATTAGTATTACATTTATATTCATAGTATTTTATAAATGGATAAGACTGCATTTGAAGAAAGGATAACTAGCAAAATAACACACCTTCAAATATAACAAATTGCAGCGCAAAAATACTCCATCAACAAGGTGAAGATAACAAGATAAAAACACAGCATAGAAAGCACAGTGTGTGGACTTATTGGGATGGAAGGTATGGTGTGTGTTTTCGGTGTTTGGAAAAGTGTGGCATTAAGTGAGTGAAAAAGGAAATGGCTGCATATCCCAGAACCAACGTATGTCTGTTAGCAGGGGTTGTGAGAGAGAGCTTTCAATTTTGTGCAGATGAGGGATATACATTTTAAAATAAATTATACATTTAATTTATTTATTTATTGTCCTATCATGACGGAACGGTCCCCGACCCTATACCCTAGACACCCACCTGAACAACCCATACACTAAAGTGAAGTCCCTATCTGTTTTATGGTCCTTCTGTAAGCTGCCTATATGCAGCCAAAACAGAAAGATAAATGCGGTGCAAGACCTACTAGAGCAGCACCGCCCTCTCAAGATTCTGAGCCTGCCTTGCAGTGTTGGTCTTACAAGGAAATTCTCAAAGCTGCTAATGAGAACATTGACGACCTTGTACCTAGCCGGTGGGGATTCCGATAGGGTACCTTCACCCAGGTAGTGGCAGTGCTGGCAACACTGGCTGCAGTAACCCATGGGGAGGGGGTCACACGTGGACAATATTATTGTGGCCCTGGTGGCACAAAATAATCAAAGGTCTGACTACACAGAGATGCTTGGGAAAATGGTCACAACGAGGGACCAGCGTGTGTGTGTTTCAGGGGAACGAGGTGGATCTGATCTCCATCACCTAAGACTTGACATTGGTTAATCAAATCTCACATTTCTGCCAATTTTTGCTCAATCTTGCATGCTTTCTAAACAGCTGTAACTGTATATGCATTCGTAAATCAGGTCCTATCTTGAGTTGGGCTCTGGGATGTAACAACCGTTGAGCATCTGAGCTGATTGTTGATTGTGGGGAAAGGGGTTGAGTGTGTAGGAGCATGTGTGTGTGTGTGTAGAATGTGTTGGAAATTCTACCTTTAACTAATAATGAGGAGAGGAAAAGTCAATAATCAATCAAGGTATTACTTTTATTAAAAACGTATTATAATAAGGAGGCTGGTCACATAAATTTCATATCCCAGATTTACAGTAAGTTTCCAGTACATTTCTTAACAAAATATTTGTACATGTGTGTCACGATTCCCACCGACGGTGGCGCCCCCTCCTGCTCGGGTGGCGCTCGGCGGTCGTCGTCACCGGCCTATTAGCTGCCACCGATTCCCTTTTGCTTTTCCCTTTTTTTATTTTGTGACACCTGTGGTCAATTAGCCATCAGAGGGGCTATTTAGTTTAGCTGGCCCGCTCCTGTTCGTGCGGGATTAATGATTGTTTCTTTGACAGACGGCTTATGTTCGTGTCGACGTTGTTTGACGCCGTATGTATTTTCTCCCCTGTGTGTGGGAACATTTGTTTTTTGTGTGAGTGTATATTAAAAACACCACTACCCTGTGTTCGCTGCTTCCTGCGCCTCATTCCTCCTCCACGATTACCAAGCCGTAACAATGTGTTCAATTAAAACTAGCGGCTACGGCACTAACCCGTGAAAACCCACTAGACCAAAGGAAATAGTCCAGTCCACAAGTCAAACCCGGTATTAACACCAAAAACAAATATTCATAACAAATGAGTGGGTATTTGCAAACCATATGGAAAAAACTAACAGAAATGGCCAGGCCAGTTCCCTTTACAAATCTATTTCAGAATAAGACAACATAAAATCTCTCATGAGATTAAAACACCCAAGGTTCTCTGAGTTTGCAAGGAGTATTTTTTTATTTATTACCCTTTAGACTTCATTATCTTTAATTCTCGCGAGGATTGTCCAAACCCAAAATGGCTCCATTTCTTCCCATGTCAAATTATCCTGGTGTCGTTACTGGACCAATGTCCAATGACATTGGTAATAGCTGCATCGCCTTAGATTGTGGCCCTTTCCGGTAATGTTATCATTTTAACCTGTTGCATTGATTTAGTAAAAATATAAACCTGTTGTTTTAACAAATCTAGAACCCTCAAAAAGTTTGTGCTGTCTTATCAGCGTATAGTCAAAGGTATAGTCTAACTTTAAGTATGCGTTCCAAATGGCACTCTATTCCCTTCATAGTGCACTAATGTGGCACCCTATTACCTATATAGTGCACTACTTTGGCTTTTTTAATTGTGAGAGATAGACGTCGCTTCTATTCCTTACCAAATAGCTTGGTGAACAAATTCTGCATAGAGGGGTACAGTACACGTTCCCATTTTATCATGGAGCGCATGATATCAGTCATCTTCTGAAACACACACACACACACACCCACACACCACAGGACGTTGGGGAGAACAGGCTTGTGGTACTGACTGGAGCTTAATTAGTGGAATGGTATGAAATACATCAAACACATGGTCTCCAGGTGTTTGATGCCATTCCATTTGCTCTGTTCCGGCCATTATTATGAGCTGTCCTCCCCTCAGCAGCCTCCACTGACACGCACGCACGTTGACCTGCCAACAAGCCAATCGCTGCTCCCGTGTGTCCTCTAATTACCTTGCTAGTGCCCGCCTACTGGGCGGGGCTAATCTGATAAAGAGGGAAATGGGAGCAGAGCTTATAGCAAAGTAGTTGTTGCTTTGGTTACTGTGTGTGTAAAATAATGTAAGTAGTCCGAGTTGAGTGTTGATAGTAAAGTCTATTTGCAGGGATTCATGTTTATAAACCCAGCAAAAAAAGAAATGTCCCTTTTTCAGGACCCTGTCTTTCAAAGATAATTTGTAAAAATCCAAATAACTTCACAGATCTTCATTGTAAAGGGTTTAATAAACACTGTTTTCCATGCTTGTTCAATGAACCATAAACAATTGATGAACATGCACCTGTTGAACGGTCGTTAAGACACTAACAGTTTACAGACGGTAGGCAATTAAGGTCACAGTTATGAAAACTTAGGACACTAAAGAGGCCTTTCTACTGACTCTGAAAAACACCAAAAGACTGCCCGGGGTCCCTGCTCATCTGTGTGAACGTGTCTTAGGCATGCTGCAAGGAGGCATGAGGACTGCAGATGTGGCCAGGGCAATAAATTGCAATGTCCGTACTGTGAGACTCCTAAGACAGCGCTACAAGGAGACAAGATGGACAGCTGATTGTCCTCGCAGTGGCAGACCACGTGTAACAACACCTGCACAGGATCGGTACATCAGAACATCACACATGCGGGACAGGTACAGGATGGCAACAACAACTGCCTGAGTTACACCAGGAACGCACAATCCCTCCATCAGTGCTCAGACTGTCCGCAATAGGCTAAGAGAGGCTGGACTGAGGGCTTGTAGGCCTGTTGTAAGGCAGGTCCTCACCAGACATCACCGGCAACAACATTGCCTATGGGCACAAACCCACCGTCGCTGGACCAGACAGGAATGGCAAAAAGTGCTCTTCACTGACGAGTCGATTTGGAGGTGGAGGGTCCGTCATGGTCTGGGGTGGTGTGTCACAGCATCATCGGACTGAGCTTGTTGTCATTGCAGGCAATCGCAACACTGTGCTTTACAGTGAAGACATCATCCTCCCTCATGTGGTACCCTTCCTGCAGGCTCATCCTGACATGACCCTCCAGCATGACAATGCCACCAGCCATACTGCTCGTTCTGTATGTGATTTCCTGCAAGACAGGAATGTCAATGTTCTGCCATGGCCAGCGATGAGCCCGGATCTCAATCGCATTGAGCATGTCTGGGACCTGTTTGATCGGTGGGTGAGGTCTAGGGCCATTCCACCCAGAAATGTCCGGAAACTTGCAGGTGCCTTGGTGGAAGAGTGGGGTAACATCTCACAGCAAGAACTGGCAAATCTGGTGCAGTCCATGAAGAGGAGATGCACTGCAGTACTTAATGCAGCTGGTGGCCACACCAGATACTGACTGTTACTTTTGATTTTGACCCCCCCTTTGTTCAGGGACACATTATTCAATTGCTGTTAGTCACATGTCTGTGGAACTTGTTCAGTTTATGTCTTAGTTGTTGAATCTTGTTATGTTCATACAAATATTTAAACATGTCAAGTTTGCAGAAAATAACACAGTTGACAGTGAGAGGATGTTTCCTTTTTTGCTGAGTTTATGTGCCTTTCCTGATCATTTGATAGCATGAACTGGCTAGCCTGCTAAATGTTTGTAGCCCACCACTAATGATAATGCTAAGGCTACATGTGGGCTGTTCAGTCTGATTTTTGCTGAACATTTGTTAGCATGAGCTGGCTATCCTGCTAAATCTTTGTAGCCTACCGCTAATGATAATGCTAAGGCTACATGCGGGCTGTTCAGTCAGATTTTTGCTGAGGATTTGTTAGCATGAGCTGGCTATCCTGCTAAATCTTTGTAGACTACCGCTAATGATAATGCTAAGGCTACATGGAGGCTGTTCAGTCTGATTTTTGCTGAACATTTGTTAGCCACAGCTGGCTATCCTGCTAAATCTTTGTAGACTACCGCTAATGATAATGCTAAGGCTACATGGAGGCTGTTCAGTCTGATGCCATTATCTCACCTTTCAGTCCTTACTGGTGTGATTGTATAGTACAGTGGCAGTGCCTTGACATGGCTAATGCTAGATTCAGGCCCTACCTGGGCCTGCCTATCGTTTAACCATCAATGTTCATTGATATGTGATTCAGGCACAACAATGTTACGCATGTTTAGCTTTATAGTGTTCAGTTGAGAACATGATTTATTGTATTTATCGTAACTTGTGAGGCAGCAGTGTGAACATGTAGAGGCCTATAGCATTGTGTGTGTATAACTTTACATGGTTCATTATATTTCCATGTATCTCTTTCCTCCTAGAAACCCTGTTGTATAAGAACCCAAAGTGAACCTAGCTGGAGCTCGTCTGAGCGCTTAGCTGACAATGCCGAGACCAGCTACGTACTTAATGCTGATTGGTTTAGGTTCTGTCCACTATAGTGCTGTCTGGTCAGAACATGGTGTTGAGGCCCGTCACTCTACTCTTGATGGTCACCACCACCACATACATGCAGACACATCTGTTTCCATTTGAAGATGTTTTATATTATTGTGTGGTTATATTCTCTGGTCTCACACTTCAGTAAGGAACTGCATGTCAAATGTCTGTCAGCAACACAACACTTCTTCTCAAGACTGACGATGCCGTGTACTAACTAAAGGTGAGGGGAGGCGGTGTCCTGCAGCGCATCCAAGCACCCTGATTGGTTGGATGAACAGCGGTGTGAAGGGTGATTGACAGCACTGCAGGCCAATCAAGCACACGCACACAGTCATACCATGCCCATAGGGCTCTGGTCAAAGGTAGTGCACTATATAGGGATTAGGGTGTCAGTGTAACAGAATGATAGTGGCATGTTGTACTACTACAGACATCAGTGTTTATGTGCTTAAATGGGACTTGTTTTTCTATCTGATGTATTGTCAGTATGTTATGTTGTTATTAGTCCAACATTATTGAGGACATTATTATTAGGATGGTGCAGTAATGTTGAGATGCCAGTAGGGAGAACTCTAGTCTAGAACACTGGAACCTTCAGTACCACTTTGATACAGCTGATGAGGAGTGTAAATTGAATGGGTTTGTAGAATAGAATGAATGACATCATGGAACTGACCAAATATCAGCAGCATAGCACCCTGTGTCCCACTGCTGGCTTGTCTCTGAAGCTAAGCAGGGTTCACCCTGGTCAGTCCCTGGATGGAAGGACAGATATTGCTGGAGGTGGTGTTGGTGGGCCAGTAGGAGGCACTCTATCCTCTAGTCTAAAAAAATATATATTCTCCAGGGTTGTGATTGGGGACATTCCCCTGTTTATGGTGCTGTCTTTCAGATAGGACATTAAAATGGTGTCCTGACTCTCTGTGGTCACTAACAATCCCTTGGTACTTATTGTAGGGGTGTTAACCCTGGAGTCCTAGCTTAGTCTGCCCCTCATGCCACCTAATCAGCTTCTAATTGTCTCATTCATCCCCTTTTAACTATTGCCCAGGTTTTTGCTATAAATGAGAATGTGATCTCAGTCAACTTACCAGGTAAAATAATATATATATATATATATAGACCTTTGACCTGTTCCATGTAGAACACATTCTAAGGCAAGGCAACACGTTCTAAGATATTATAAACATTACAAATAGAATAGCAACACATTCTAAGATATTATAAACATTACAAATAGTAGACTGTAGTAAACACATTCTAAGATATTATAAACATTCTAAATAGTAGACTATAGTAAACACATTCTAATATATTATTAACACTCCATATAGTAGGCTATAGTAAACACATTCTAAGATATTATAAACATTCTAAATAGTAGACTATAGTAAACACATTGTTTACATTATTTGATTTTGATTTAACAGGATCCCTATAAGCAGACACCAATGGCGACAGCTAGTCTTACTTGGTTCAGACACATAACATGATTCTCTATGTAGTCAATGGAATACAGTCTTGACCATGTAAAAATGTTTAGCCCACTCAAATGAAGATAGGCAACTAGATATGCAGTCTGTTCTACATTCTCTATTGAAATACAGTTAGACCTCTTTGTGACATGCTGTTCTGCACATCATGCATGTTAATGACTTAAAGAGGATGGAAAGGATAGTTCTGTATCATCTACTTGTGTTCTGACTACATAAATATGTACAAGACCTACAAGACCTACATAACTCACTGTACAAGACCTCTCCCCATCAGTCTGTAAGTACTCTTGATTTCTTGAAATATAGTTTTGGGTTTTTAGCCACAAGTCATGTACTCAAGGGTCTCAGACTTGGAGTGCTGATCTAGGATCAGGTCCTCCTGGTCCATATAATTATGATCTAAATGGAAAACTAATCCTAGATCCTACTCTGAGACACTTTGTGAATATGGACACTGTCATATAATGATGATATAAAAGGTATGTGTGACTTGCTGTTTAGCCTCACAGCTTGGGGATTGGTGCTATCATTGAACATGGTGGTAACTGCGTTGCTAAATGTCAAAATGGCAGATTTTTCCACCTTGCCAGGTCGGGGATTTGAACCAGATATGTTTCAGGTACTGGCCCAACGTTCTTACCCACTATGCTACCTGCTGATACCACTGACACACTCCATATTACCAAACCATTATGATGATGTTATTTACACACCATCCACTCAAGGCTGTGATGATGATGTGTTGTTATACTGCATCCCAAATAACACCATATTCCCTATAGAGTGCACTACTTTTGACTAGAGCCCTACCTGCTGCCCCTGATGGTATGTATGTAGTTATTCACCAGCTATAGAGTGTGTTGTTGTTTATGTTTCTAAGACTGCAGGGTGGGAGATGCAACAATGGCCTTGAGAACAGCAGGAAGTGTGTTGGTGGTCTTTCTCTGGTCTGTAGCAGGTATGGTCTCATTCATAATGTTTAGTTGCTCTGTTTAATAATCTACAGACATTTCTAAAAGGATAAGAATCATAATGTTATGCTGGTGTGTTCTGTTAGGAGTCTCCACTTCACTTTAAATAGTTATCTTTCACACCTCACTGAGTGATGCTAATCTGTGGTTTCCATTCACACTCAACTCAGCAACTACAGCAACAAAGTGGAGACAAACCCTACCTTCAGTGTGAGCCAACAGACCTTGTCTTCATTCTGATACCATTGTGTTGTGTGACTGTGTTTCAGTTGTACTGGGTCAGGATGGCTGGACTGTGACTTACTCCACTCAGAGTATCAGTGTCTTGGAGGGGTCAACAGTGGAGCTGACCTGCTCTTACACATATCCCAGTGGTCATAACGTCACAACAACCTACTGGTTCACTAAAATGGAGACTGGTGTAGAACCTGAAGATCCAGGTCAGGACCCAGAGAATGCAGGTCGTCTGGAGTATCATGGGGATAAGAAGAATGGTCACAACCTGATAATCACAGACCTGAGAGAGAAAGACTCAGCTACGTACAAGTTCAGATTTATAACAGATCAGACTGGAGGGAAATATACTGGAAGTCCTGGAGTCACTCTGTCTGTCACAGGTACAGTAACATTCTATATACTGGTGATCCTGGAGTCACTCTGTCTGTCACAGGTACAGTAACATTCTATATACTGGTGATCCTGGAGTCTCTCTGTCTGTCACAGGTACAGTAACATTCTATATACTGGTGATCCTGGAGTCTCTCTGTCTGTCACAGGTACAGTAACATTCTATATACTGGTGATCCTGGAGTCTCTCTGTCTGTAACAGGTACAGTAACATTCTATATACTGGTGATCCTGGAGTCACTCTGTCTGTAACAGGTACAGTAACATTCTATATACTGGTGATCCTGGAGTCTGTCTGTCACAGGTACAGTAACATTCTATATACTGGTGATCCTGGAGTCACTCTGTCTGTAACAGGTACAGTAACATTCTATATACTGGTGATCCTGGGGTCACTCTGTCTGTCACAGGTACAGTAACATTCTATATACTGGTGATCCTGGTGTCTCTCTGTCTGTAACAGGTACAGTAACATTCTATATACTGGTGATCCTGGAGTCTCTCTGTCTGTCACAGGTACAGTAACATGCTTTATACTGCTAGTCTGTTTAATTATTATCTGCTGTCCATTTAGGTCTAGAAATTGGATTTGTATATATGAAACAGATTTAAGAATTAAATATGTTTGAGAATGTCTTGCATCATGTGATTAAACTAGAGAACAGGTGATTCAGGGTTTTAATGTGTATATCTACTCCAGACCTGCAGGTGAAGGTAACTTCTAAAACTTGGCAACATTGGGTGACACTGACCTGTAGCACCACCTGTATTCTGACTGGTAAACCCACTTACATCTGGTACAAGAATGGACACATAGTAACTGACAGCACTTCCCCCTACTCAGTCTACCCTAATGCAGTAGACAGTTACTCCTGTGCTGTAAAAGGCCATGATGATCTCCACTCTCCTGCAGTGAGTGAGTGTTTCTTTAATTAACAATACTGTACAACCTGTGTGTGTGTTGGTTTCACTATGAGAACTTGTAGCATTTCTAGATAGAACTGAGAATATAATATAGTTGACCTCTTGTTATGTCACTGTGTTTCAGGTGTTCATGGTCAGAGCTGCAACAGAGTTACTTACACCAAGAGGACAATCTGTGCCTTGAAGGAGTCAACAGTGGACATATCCTGTACGTATGTTGGTTATGATACCGTCTCATCATCACTCTGGTTTAGTCCTAAACGGAGTGCTAGTTGGACTAACAAGTTGACCCCTGAAGACCTAACCAGAGACCCAGGATATACAGGTCGTGTGAAGTACATTGGAACATACAAAGGTCCCTTCACCCTGAGAATCTCAGGTCTGAGAGAGGAGGACTCAGCTGAGTATCGCTTCACTTTTAAAACTCAAACTTTGAATGGAGTCATAGTTTCCCAGGAGTACCCGGACAAAGAGAGATGGAGATATAAAGGTCCCTCCATCCTGAGATTCTCAGATGTGAGAGAGGAGGACTCAGCTGAGTGTCACGTCACTTTTAAAACAGACAACTTTGAATGGGGTCATAGTTTCCCAGGAACAACTCTGTCTGTCACAGGTAATACTACACTGTATGATACAACTGTAAATCATATTGAATTACAGGAGAAAATAAATGAACCATCCTGTTAACACAGAGGTGTATGTGGTTTTATACATTTTGTTTCAGGTCTGCAGGTGAAGGTGACTCCTGCTGCAGAGGGACAGAAGACACTGACCTGTAGCACCACCTGTACTCTGACTGACAACCCCAACACCACCTACATCTGGTACAAGAACGGACACAAAGTAAAGGAGGACACTCCAGCCTGTACTCAGACTACTTTAGTGATGCAGACAGTTACTTCTGTGCTGTAAAAGGCCATGAGGATCTCCACTCTCCTGCAGTGTGTGAGTACAGTACAATAATACAGTATTCTATTCAGCAAGTATTATGCACTCATGCAAAAGACACAGCTCTTACTTTATCAATCATTTTAGAACAAAAACATTGTTTTACTCATTGATAATATTACTTTAATAAAATATTTGGTATTTTACATCAGATAAACCAAAGACCTCAGTGTCAGTCAGTCCCTCTGGTGAAATAGTGGAGGGCAGTTCAGTGACTCTGACCTGCAGCATTGATGCCAACCCACCTGTGCAGAGTTACACCTGGTGGTACAAGAAGAATGGAGGTGACTATCAGAGTATGACAGGACCACATCATGTCTTCAATCAAATCCAGTCATCTGACAGTGGAGAGTACTACTGTGAGGCCCAGAATGAGATGGGGACAGACAGGTCTAGGACCATAAACATGGATGTGAAGTGTGAGTAAAGTACAGCTCAGTGTTTGAATGATAAGGTAGAAAAACATTTATAATTAAATGAAGTAGTCCTAAAGTATAGAATCTCCAATTGTGTATTTGTTAACGTTTTGTCTAAGTAAGAGTTTTAGATAGTTCTCCGATTTCAACAGAGAAAATATTTCATTTGTAAATATACTACTGTCATAAATATGCTACTGTCCTACCCCTCTGACAAATTCTCCTTTACCAGATGGCCCAAAGAGCACCTCAGTGTCAGTCAGTCCCTCTGGTGAAATAGTGGAGCGCAGTTCAGTGACTCTGACCTGCAGCAGTGATGCCAACCCACCTGTGGACAAATACTCCTGGTACAAGAAGAATGTAGCCTCACCAAAAGCATCAGGACAGAGTTACAGCATCACTAACATAATCTCTGAGGACAGAGGAGAATGCTACTGTGAGGCCCAGAATGGAAGAGGATCTATGAACTCTACAGCTCTGATGATCATTGTAGCAGGTCAAGTTACATCTTCAATACTTCAATACAAAATTATGTTCAATAAGAAATTATGTTTCAAGGTAATCTTCTCATAGTTTGCCTTATTACACTTTTGTTTATAACTATATGTGACGTAGAAGTCCGTCACTGGCCGCGGGCAGCATTTGGTACTTTAACGCACGCACACATTCATTACTCCTCCCTGCTCCGTTATCAGATAAGTTAACAATGTGGGTCGACACACAAGTTAACTTCTCTATCTTAGTACATACATTTCACACTTCAGTAACCGGTTAGGGTATAAAGAAATAAACAGACAAGTGTTCATATTTAATATAAGCAATATTTAGTATACTTATCGATGTTATGGATGAGCGCAGTTGTTTGTTCTGTTCCTCTCTCTCTCCATCTCTGTAGCTTCCGGCTATGCTGGATAAGGACCCGAGCTAAGGGAATTGGGCTTACTTTGTAGTGCCTGTCCGGAATGGCTCATTCATGTAAATGGGCATGTTGGTTGACACTGTCAGTAGTGATGTAATTTTGTAAATGTTATATTGTGATGTTGTTTCATAAACGTGTTGCAAGGTATATATTTTGGTATGTGTAGATAAATGGAAACTGTAGGTTGAATAGGTAATTGCTTAATTAATTAGTGTTAATTGTTCTGAGGGGAGGGGCTACCCCTACAAAAGGAGCCTCTCTTTCAGTTCATGGAGAGGCATTTTGGATTGAGCTGTGGGTGGGGCAGCATTGTTTTTAGCTGACCCATAAGGTTTGATGGCAGTACTGTTGTTTTTGTTCCGGAATCACTATGTAAATAAACACCTTTGCACAGAAGAACTTTTGCGGCTCCGCCATCTTTTTATTTTTTATAGAGGTTAGGTTTTCCAGTTTAGCCTTCTGGCCTACTCTACGTGACACTATACATAGGCTTTTATATACAAGTAGTGCATTAATGTCCTGTATTGCTGTATATTCATTTTCAGTTTATAATAACATATACACATATCATCCATTTGATATTTTAGGGAAACAAACAGTTCTGACTGCAGCTGTAGGAATCATAGTGGTTGTTCTGGTTCTCATCCTCTGTCTCTCTGGACTCATGTGGTTCAGGTGCGTGAAGAAGGGAAAATTGATATTTGTATTATTCTTTCACCTTAGCACTCTGATTTGTTATTAACTTAATTAATTCATAAATGTATTTATTCACCCAACGCCCTTATTAACCGTTAAACTGTATTAGTAAGATATCAACTTCCACTAGAGGTCAGTAGAGATCAGAACTCACTCTGTCCATCATTACAGGAGATCCACAGGAGGAAGTGATGCTACAACAGACACACAGGTGATTCTATCAGTTGCACCAGGGTTTTGTGTACTAATCTGTTTACTATCTATAATTTAAGTTTATATTTCCGATCTTTTTCTATGGGATTTTGCGAGATACAGATGTTTTATAACATCAATAGTCCTACTTTCCTCAGCAACTAATATGGATAATATTGATAACAGCTTTTTAATAATTTTAGCTCTTGGGTCAAGTTTCTCCTGATGTGTTTAATGATTTACTTTGTATTGCTGTCCGACATTATTCTGCATTTTATATTTCATATTACATGGTACTATAATGTTTTTTTTATTTTAAAAAATGTAATCAGTACATTACATACATTTAAACATTTGCAGTTTTTTACATTTTATATTAATTATAATTGTATATTACGTAATACTATATTGTTCAGTGTCATGATATCACTTGTTTTGTCATTACATTTTTCATTATTACGTATTTTATATACGTTATATACATGTTTACCTTTTCAGTTTTTACTGTGTGGTTTAGTGTCAATACAGTTTAAGCATCATGTTGTTAATAAGATCAACATTTAAGACAATAAATACATAGATTTTTTGATCAACTAATAATACAATGATTCATAACTATTTCCACTCAGCTCTTGTTTCTTGTATTTCTGCCTATTAGACAAATGATGGCGCCATTGAATCATTGAACCATGAGTGGCTAGGCCAGCGTTTCCTAAACTCAGTCCTGGGGACCCCAAGGGGTAAACGTTTTGGTTTTTGCCCAAGCACTACACATCTGATTCAAATAATCAAATCTTACTGTCGAGTTGATTACTCAAACAGAGGCAGTGTTGCTTAGTTGTCTTATTAACCTCAGAAATATTATTTCTATTTACTGAAATGACCCTAGTTTAACCCTTTGTGTGCTCCTCCAGTGAAGGGTATTCAGCTGTATAAGCACGGCCAGTATTTATTTTCACTAATACAGCTGTTTTAGATCTACAGTAGCCTCAACAGCTCTCTGTAGGTTAGCACCATGGTGTAGCCGGAGGACAGCTAGTTTTCGTCCTCCTCTGGGTACAATGACTTCAATACAAAACCTTGCAGGCTCATGGTTCTCAACCCCTTCCATAGACTTACACAGTAAATATGACAACTTCCGGAAGACGTCCTCCAACCTATCAGAGCTCTTGCAGCATGAACTGACATGTTGTCCGGCCAATCAAAGTATCAGATATTTAATCTAGTTCTGAAAGCATAAGCTACAGCCAGCTAGCACTGCAGTGCATAAAATGTGGTGAGTAGTTGACTCAAAGAGAAAGACAATAGTTGAACAGTTTTGAACAAATTATTTTCTTTAAAAATGAAGGAGAATCAAGAGAGAGCCAGCAAACTCAATTTTGTTGTATTTTTTTCACTTTCACTTCCTCTTACTTAGCCAGCATCTAATGCAGCTAGCTAGTTTAGCCTACTCAAACAACTGTCTCAAACAGAGAGGGATGGTATGTTCGCTAGTTGGCTATGGCTATCCAACACTGGAACTCTTCCAAGTCAAGGTAAGCTTTTGGTTTTATTAATTTATTGCCACGTGGGCCCACCGGTGTAACTGCTAAACTGCTTGCTGACTGTACACTGTACTGCATGATTGTAGCGTGTTAACTAACACATTAGTTCTAGTAGCTATGTTGACAATACGTTAGCTAATATGGTAACAATGATGTTGACTGTGTGTAGCGTTAGCAGTCATGATATGAAGGTTTGGCTTGGAAAGGTTTTTTCGCCTGCTCACAGATGTGTTGATGTGTTGTGCACTGAAGTCCACAAGTGAAGGGAAAAGGTGAGAGGAATTTAATGCAGAGATGCGAGAAGGAATTCTACAATGGGCAACGTAATCATGCTGTTTGTATGTGTCTGCTTTGAAAGTGAACTGTGTTTGAATGTGATCAGAGGTGTATTCATTCCACCGATTCTGTTGAAAAACTTTATTTAAAAGAAAGCAAACGGAACTAAATGGGGATAAACATACCTGAATTTGCAAACTCATGTTTGCAACTGTTGGACTAATGATTACATCCTAGATCAGCTAGATGCAGGCAAGAGTTTGCAAGGCAGTATTGAATGTGTCACTGTCTGTCACCTTGATTACTCAAATTTGTCTCTCGACCTGTGCACCTACGTTGTAACCTTTCATTCATAGGCTAGGTTGTACAACCTCATGATGTCTATAGGGAACACTAGAGTATCATGACATGTAGTAGTTAAATATATCCATGTTACATTGAGCTGGGTGAATGGAAAATGAATGACAGTCATCCAAAATGCTGTGAGAGAAATAAGCCGTGCTCATAAAGAAATTGCGTCCTCCCTCATCTTAAATGTGTGTGCCTGCCTGCCTGCCTGCCTGCCTGCCTGCCTGCCTGCCTGTCTGTCTCTCCATCTCCCCGCCATAATATAGACAGGCTGCACTACTAGACCCCACCACAGGGGGCATTGTACATACAAACTGCACTACCAGACCCCACCACAAGGGCCATTGTATATACAGACTGCACTACCAGACCCCACCACAGGGGGCATTGTACATACAGACTGCACTACCAGACCACACTACAGGGGCATAGTATATTCAGACTGCACTACCAGACCACACCACAGGGGCATAGTATATACAGACTGTACTACCAGACCCTATCACAGGGAGCATAGCCATTATTAGAGGAGTTTGATTTCTGATTTAACCAAAATACTACAACAAAGAAATACGATGCTGTACATCTAACATTGATTTATTGTGAGGTTTAGCTACAATGTTTCCTGATGGAAGGACCTTTCCTCCCCTAAGGATTCCAGTAGTGGACCTCTCCTCCCCTCAGGACTCCAGTAGTGGACCTCTCATCCCCTCAGGATTCCAGTAGTGGACCTCTCCTCCCCTCAGGATTCCAGTAGTGGACCTTTCCTCCCCTCAGGATTCTAGTAGTGGACCTTTCCTCCCCTCAGGATTCCAGTAGTGGACCTCTCATCCCCTCAGGATTCCAGTAGTGGACCTCTCATCCCCTCAGGATTCCAGTAGTGGACCTCTCCTCCCCTCAGGATTCCAGTAGTGGACCTCTCATCCCCTCAGGATTCCAGTAGTGGACCTCTCCTCCCCTCAGGATTCTAGTAGTGGACCTCTCATACCCTCAGGATTCCAGTAGTGGACCTCTCCTCCCCTCAGGACTCCAGTGGTGGACCTCTCCTCCCCTCATGACTCCAGTGGTGGACCTCTCCTCCCCTCAGGATTCCAGTAGTGGACTTCTTCTAATTTTTACCTTATCAGCTCAGGGATTCGATCTTGCAGCCTTTCGGTTATTATTCCAACGCTCTAACCACTAGGCTACCTGCCGCCCTAAAGTGTTACCAATCAACTCATATAAACTTGTGAAATGTACAAAGTGATGGTGATTCTTCTGGAGGACCACCGGCTGTTTCTATGGTGACAATTGTCGCTTCAAACACAAGCCGGACCAGAGAGGAAGAGACAGGAAACCATGTCATCCCTGTCCACCATGACAACCCTGATCACCACGCAGCAACTGGATACTGGACCCTGTTTGTAGTCCTCTGGCACAGACCACAGATCCCAGACAGAACACTAGACATATATAATGAGTGTGTGAAGTGTCAATCAAAGTGAAGAGGAGTGCACCTCTGATTTCCTTCCCCCTCTCCCTCGGCCTAAGCTGTGAAACATGGAAATGAAATCATCATTAGAACTTGAAGGGATCTTTGCCAAGTGAACCGCCTCTATGATGACCATGTTGTAGACACTAAGGGGGCTGACATCTGTTGTATCATGTGTTTTACTGTGTATGTATGTATGGTTATGTGACTGGACATGTGACCTGAAAATGTGACCCCTTGTGATGTCACTGTGAGACTCACTGCCAGCCTGATGCCATAGGGTGCCTAGTAATTGCCCCAACAGGGGATAAATAAATGCTATTATTGAAATGAATTACAATTGAATATGGGGCATGTTCCAGGCAGACTATATTGCAGTCATCAGCCTGCTCTCACAAACATTAGTCCTTCTCCTTTTTTACCTAAAGGGGTACTATAATTCAAAATCAAATAACTAAATGATCCATGGTATGACCACCTTAAAACAATTCCATATGTCAGCTAGTAGAACCCCCCCAAACGGCTTAGACTTTTAGAGGTTCAGAAACCCAGTGTCAGAGGGAGCAATGTCCAGTACCTAAACACACAAATCAAATCAAATCTAATTGTATTTGTCACATGTGCTGAATACAACAGGTGTAGACCTTACTGTGAAATGGTTACTGACAAGCCCTTCAGCAACAATCCAGTTGTTTTTATATAAGAAAATATTAGATTTTTTAACTTATAAAAATGCAAAAAATATTTTTTTTTATCACACAATAAAATAACAACAATGAAGCAGCAATAAACAATTACATGAAAGAATAATCATTGTCATTTTCAAAAAACACGCATCACTCAGACACAATAGGAGACAATAATCCCAGACAGGCAGACAGACTTAGTTATATGCATGTCAGGGTTCACTTTGGGTCCATTGCTCTGAAGGTCAGTGAGCTGAAGACATCTCTTTCACACAAGCACACAATGGAAATTCAGAGCAGATTGCCTTGGCCTTGGCATAATGACAGCTCACTGTTGTCTGTTGTTTTTAGCTTGCTAGCTAATGATGATAGCTAAATGTTAGCTAACTAGCTAGCTCACTGTTGTCTGTTGTTTCTAGCTACCTAATGTTGATAGCTAAAAGTTAGCTAACTAGCTAGCTCACTAGCTAACTATAGGGTCTTGCTGTAATTCACTGGCAGCACATCGTATTGTTCACAATCCAGTCCATTCAGAGTAGCTGTGTGATGCACAAAAATGTTTGTTTATCGCTGAATAACAGCCTCTTCATGTAGCTAACAAGCTAGCTGAGATCACTAATTCGCTCAATTCAAATGCCAGTTCAACACAAGTCCCAATAACACAGTATTTTTACGTGTGTGCCTGGTTTAATCAATATACATATTTTACATTTTCAAATGTTATTTTAACTTCTATTTTCTATATTTTAATCGGACTAGCAGGGACATATGAAGCCTGAAGGCTATTATACTATTATTGAGGACATTATTATTAGGATGGTGCAGTAATGTTGAGATGCCAGTAGGGAGAACTCTAGTCTAGAACACTGGAACCTTCAGTACCACTTTGATGCAGCTGATGAGGAGTGTACATTGAATGGGTTTGTAGAATAGAATGAATGACATCATGGAACTGACCAAATGTAAATGGAACTTTGACCTGTTCCATGTAGAACTCAGAGGGACAAGGCAACACATTCTAAGATATTATAAACATTCCATATAGAATAGGTAACATATTGTTAACCTGGTTCTGTATTTAAATAAAAGTGGAAATGGGGGACATTTTGGCCATTATAGAAATGTAGGGCCCACTAATACAGTAACCTTCCTTTTCTGACATGTTGTTCTGGTCCTCATGCATGTTAATGTCTTAAAGAGGAAGGAAAGGACAGTTCTGTATCATCTACTTGTGCCCTGACTACTTTACATATGTATCAACCACAGAACTGACACTTACTAGCAGTTCCCACTCACTACCAGTCAGTTAACTCACTGTACAAGACCTCTCCTCTTCACTTCACTCTGTAAGTACTCTTGACAATATCTTGAAAAATTGTTTTTGGTTACTTCTTTTTAGTAATAAATCATATACTTGAGGGTAATGTATCATTTTACATCTTGTTATGTTTAGAGCTGTGTTTGGTTGTTACATCAGGGCCAGTATTCATAAAGGTTCTCAGTGTAGGAGTGTTGATCTACATAGGGATGAGATGATTAACCTGGGTAAAAAAGACATGCAGACAAACATTGTAACACTGTAGTGTGTGTGTGTGTGTGTGTGTGTGTGTGTGTGTGTGTGTGTGTGTGTGTGTGTGTGAGAGAGTTGTACATTGCTAGACATGACCACCTCGTTGACCTGAGGGGTGTGTGTGTGTCATGACCACCTTATTGACCTCTGATAGCCAGCTAGGTGAGACAAGTAGTCTCACCAACAGCACACATGCATAGTCATTCTTGTGTAAGGGGAAGCTGGTTTATGTTGAAGATGATGTGTTTCCCTGTGTGTCAAATACTCCAGATAGTATTGTTATTGGTGGAGGGCCGCTCATTTGATTGCTACATGGAGCAGGCCTTTACAGAGAAACTGCTTAAATACCAGCCCCTCGTGGCACTTGGACAGCCTGGGTGGAGGTGCAAGCTGGTGGCGCTGATATTTGTCAGTCTTGGCCACTTACACAGGCTTGCAGTGTGTGGCCTCCAGATTGATGGCCTGACAAAAACTAGGACAAAGCAATTGGCTAGGTACTGCTCTGTTTCAGCTGTCGTGGGCAGCTTAGATGTTTGGAGAATGAGGGGCTTCTGTACCCTTGAGTGCCATGCATACAGGGATCTTTGAAATGTTCAATTTGATTGGTGGATTCAAATAAAGTGTTTAAAATGTGTGTGACACAGTGATTTAGCTGAGGGCCCTTTAGGACCAGTCTCACAGAGAGTGGTGTTGACATCTATACTGTCTAGGATGTGTGTTATAACTTTTCTTCATCCATAACAACCATCTCTCTAGACTTTGATACAGACTCCATGGGCCTTATGGCTCTTCACTACAGATGCTCTCTCTCTGTGTGTGTGTGTGTGTGTGTGTGTGTGTGTGTGTGTGTGTGTGGGTGTGTGTGTGTGTGTGTGTGTGTGTGTGTGTGTGTGTGTGTGTGTGTGTGTGTGTGTGTGTGTGTGTGTGTGTGTGTGTGTGTGTGTGTGTGTGTGTGTGTGTGTGTGTAAGTCATTGCTGTTTAGCCTCACAGCTTGGGGATAGGAGCTATCGTTGAACCTGGTGGTCAGTCTTCAGGCTGCTGTAACAGCTTGACAGACTGTAGAGGATGGAACATTTCTCCTCCTTTGGGTTTCTGAGAATAAAACAGCTTCAAAACAATCAATGTAGAAATCGACCGGCACAATTCGGTCTTCAAATTGTGTTTTTTACATTGGATAAAAGTGCAAACTCTGAGCTAGAAAATGGCATATCATGCACTGCAGTTGAGGAACAATGGGAAAGTAATTCTGCTTTGAAAGTTGATAAACTTGTAACTTCACTTTTGGAGAAAATGGCTTTTGATTAATTTGGTACACCTACTGGAGAGCACTTTTTTGTCTACACCCATTCAGCATTGTTCACACCCTCTTAATTAAGCTTTAGCCCCACCCATCTCTTTAAGGGTTGATCCGATTGTTCTGTTCTAACAGCAGTCAAGCACCCAAGCTAACTGGCTACTTCCAGACATTTTACTTGCCCTAGCAGAGCTGGTTAGGCTGTTTTTATGTTTATGTTTTATGTTGGTGACTGCAACTGTGCTGCTGGCAACAATTGAATTCTGCTTTTTTGCCAACGTTTAATGACACCGGCCATATTCAACTGGTGTTGAGCGTTCGAAAATTCGTCATCTATTCTGCGCTCTGGTACCCTCAGACGAAAGTGCTTTGAAATCGGAGTAGATAGCCAGAGCAAATTTACCAGCTATGTCTATTAACAGTTTTCACAGTGACCTCATTAACATTCTATTGAAATGGTTACTTGCATGGTGGAGTCTTTTGTTAAGACATGTAGCTAGCTAGCTAAATACCTAACCATAATCCCAAATCATGACATTACTACCCTGCATAAATCTGCAGGTAGCTAACCAACCAGGTTCAGTGTTAGCTAGCTATAATT
Organism: Salmo trutta; assembly: GCF_901001165.1. Lineage (NCBI taxonomy): Eukaryota > Metazoa > Chordata > Actinopteri > Salmoniformes > Salmonidae > Salmo > Salmo trutta. The sequence continues at coordinate 315,022 of NC_042994.1, read as the reverse complement.
AGGCTATAACTAGCAAAGCAAATGGTTCTGAGATATGAATAATATTAATACACAGATCATACATGTAATGTTAGCAAGCGAGCCAGCCAGCTAACATTAGCTAGCTAGCTAACAGTACACTTTAACTTGAAATGAAAACGACTTTCTGACCAAATGAGAAATGTGTAATGTCTGAAAATGTAGCTAGCTAGACATACTTACCCGTATTCATGGATGCACACTTCTACCTCTCTGTCACGGATGCCATGTTGCCCTTAGTTTGAAGATGTAATCCGGAGACAGGTGTTTTCTCCATCCCCTTAGCGATCATACTCCAATTCCACTTATTTTAAAACTTGGTCCTCCAGAAAGTGGAGAACAACACTTATGCAGTTCTACTACGTGATATCTTTCATTAAAAGCAGCGTTAGAAAGGATTTCCTACACATACTGAGCAGCTCAAATAGACAGAAGCATGCTACATGGCAGACCAATCCAAACTCGTCTCTCGGCATATCCAGCCCATTCCTTATCTCAGCCAATCATGGCTAGCGGGAAGTTTTCCCACTTTTTCTGTGGCTAAACCAACTAAGCTCCTAATTACAAAAATGTATTCGTATTTACAGACGGCATACAAGTTTGTTATTAAGGCACATGAAAGTTCACATGTTCCAGAAGACATTTCTGCCCCCCCAAAAAAAGTAAATGTTCAAATGGCTCTGATGTGAAGTAGTGACCCGCGACATACGCCTAGTTTTGTATGTTTACATTACAACAGATCTGTTCACTAAATGATTGTTGTTGTCATTGTCGGTTGTGTAGGTGGCAGGGAAGTCAGGCGCAGGAGAAACCAACTTGGTGTAACTGGAGTAGTTTAATTAAGATAAAACAAACTCCAAAAACCAACGTACATAAATAAAATAACATGGGTAAAATAACCCGTCACGCACCAATACAAAATACACGAGCAGATAACAACAAACAATCTCTGACAAGGACATGAGGGGAAACAGAGAGCTAAATACACAACATGTAATGAATGGGATTGGAACCAGGTGTGTAGGAAGACAAGACAAAACCAATGGAAAATGAAAAATGGATCAATGATGGCTAGAAGACCGGTGAAGTCGACCGTCGAGCACCACCCGAACAAGGAGGGGCATCAACTTCAGTAGAAGTCGCACCTCTGCCTCCTGGAGCGAGCCAGCCACCACCGGCCTGAGGAGAGACACATGGAATGAGGGGTTAATGCGGTAATGGGGGGGGAAGCTTTAACCTATAACATACCTCGTTCACTCTCCTCAGGACTTTAAATGGCCCCACAAACCGCGGACCCAGCTTCCGGCAGGGCAGGCGGAGGGGCAGGTTTCGAGTTGAGAGCCAGACCCTGTCCTCACTGCGGTGACGGTCTGCGACAACTTTCTGGCGCCATACGGCGCACGAAAGGTGGACGTGAGCGGTGTCTCAGGTTTCCTCCACGTGCCGGAACCAGTCGTCCACCGCAGGAGCCTCAGTCTGACTCTGATGCCAAGGGGCCAGAACAGGCTGATACCCCAACACACACTGAAAGGGAGTGAGGTTAGTGGAGGAGTGGCGGAGCGAGTTCTGGGCCATCTCTGCCCAGGGCACGAACGCCGCCCACTCCCCCGGCCGGTCCTGGCCGTAAGACCTCAGAAACCTACCCACATCCTGGTTAACTCTCTCCACCTGCCCGTTACTCTCAGGGTGAAAACCTGAGGTAAGGCTGACCGAGACCCCCAGATGTTCCATGAATGCCTTCCAGACCCTTGACGTAAACTGGGGGCCCCGATCAGACACTATATCCTCAGGCACCCCGTAGTGCCGGAGACCGGGCAAAGGGAGGAGACGACAGGACTTAGAAAAACGGTCCACAATGACCAGGATCGTGGTGTTACCTTGTGAAGGTGGAAGATCGGTTAGGAAATCCACCGACAAGTGCGCCCACTGCTGTTGTGGAATGGGTAAGGGTTGTAACTTACCTCTGGGTAGGTGTCTAGGAGCCTTGCACTGGGCGCACACTGAGCAGGAGGAAACATAAACCCTCACGTCCTTAGCTAAAGTGGGCCACCAGTACCTCCCACTAAGACAGCGCACCGGTGCCACCAAACACGAGGCTGGGATTATGGGAGTGGGATCTATGGACTGCTCCTCTGTGTCATACAGCCGGGACAGTGCGTCTGCCTTAACGTTCTGGGAGCCTGGTCTGTAAGAGAGGGTAAACACAAAATGGGTGAAAAACATGGCCCACCTTGCCTGGTGAGGATTAAGTCTCCTCGCCTCCCGGATGTACTCCAGATTGCAGTGGTCAGTCCAGGTGAGAAAAGGGTGTTTAGCCCCCTCAAGCCAATGTCTCCACGCCTTCAAAGCCTTGATGACAGCCAACAGCTCCCGGTCCCCCACATCATAGTTTCGCTCTCCGCTGGGCTGAGCTTCTTAGAGAAGAAGGCACAGGGACGGAGCTTAGGTGGCTTACCCGAGTGCTGAAAGAGCACAGCTCCTATCCCAGCCTCAGACGCGTCCACCTCCACTATGAATTGCAAAGAGGGATCCGGATGAGCAAAAACAGGAACAGAGGTAAACAGAGCCTTCAGTTGCCTAAAAGCCCTGTCCGCCCCAGTCGACCACTGCAAGCGCACCAGACCCCCCTTCAGCAGTGAGGTAATGGAAACAGCTACCTGACCAAAACCCCGGATAAACCTTCGGTAGTAATTGGCAAACCCTCAAAATCTCTGCACCTCCTTCATCGTGGTGGGAGTCGGCCAATTACGCATGGCTGCAATGCGGTCACTTTCCATCTCCACTCCTGACGTGGATAGGCGATACCCTAAGAAGGAGACGGACTGTTGAAAGAACAGGCATTTCTCAGCCTTGACATACAGGTCATGCTCCAACAGGCGACCAAGCACTCTGTGCACCAGGGACACATACTCGGTGCGTGTAGTGGAGTATATCAGAATGTCATTGATGTACACCACTACACCCTGCCCATGCAGGTCCCTGAAAATCTCGTCTACAAAAGATTGGAAGACTGATGGAGCATTCTTCAACCCGTACGGCATGACGAGGTACTCATAATGCCCTGAGGTGGTACTAAATGCTGTCTTCCACTCGTCTCCCCCTCAGATACGCACCAGGTTGTACGCACTCCTGAGATCCAGTTTGGTGAAGAAGTGTGCAACGTGCATTAACTCAATCGCCGTGGCGATCAGAGGTAGCGGGTTTTATTGAGACCTCGATAATCAGTGCAGACCTCCATCCTTCTTCACAAAAAAGAAACTTGAGGAGAGGGGTGTAATGGAGGACCGAATGTACCCCTGACGCAGGGATTCGGAGACATATGTCTCCGTAGCCACCGTCTCCGCTTGCGACAGGGGATACACATGACTCCTGGGAAGTGAAGCGCCTACCATGAGATTTATCGCACAATCCCCCTGTCGATGGGGTGGTAATTGAGTCGTCAAATCGGCATATTCGGGGGGAATGTGCATGGTGGAGACCTGGTCTGGACTTTCTACCATAGTAGCACCAACGGAAACCCCTACACACCTACCTGAGCACTCTCGCAACCACCCCGTGAGAGACCTCTGTGGCCAAGAAAAAGTGGGGTTATGACAAGTTAACTTCTTGGGGCTATGTGGGACGTTAGCGTGCCCCCCGTGGCGCACCCTATCAACAGCAGGTGCATTTCAAGAGCGGCAAATTTGAAACCAAATAAATGTCAAAATTCAAATTTCTCAAACATACAACTAACTTACAGCCTTTGAAAGATAAACATCTCCTTAATCTAACCACGTTGTCCGATTTCAAAAAGGTTTTACGGGGAAAGCATAAAGTTAGGTTATGTTAGGAGAGTACATTGACAATAGCTGTGTGTAATGTATTGTCGATTCAAAGACAGGCGTCACCAAAACCATAAAATCAGCTAAAATTATGCACTAACCTTTTACAATCTCCATCAGATGACACTCCTAGGACATTATGTTAGACAATGCATGCATTTTTAGTTCTATCAAGTTCATATTTATATCTAAAAACAGCGTTTTACTATGGCGTTGATGTTCAGGAAATCGTTTCCCTCCAATACCGGCAGTCAAGTCATGACAACAAAATAATTAATTAATATTAGAAAACATTGGTAAAATATTATATTGTCATTCAAAGAATTATAGATTTACATCTCTTGAACGCAATGGACTTGCCAGATTTAAAATTAACCTTACTGGTAAATCACACTTTGCAATAATCTGAGCACTGCGCCCAGAAAAATACGCATTGCGATACAGACTAACCGCCATGTTGGAGAGATCTAAAATCGAAAATACTATGTAAATAATCCATTACCTTTGATTCTCTTCATCAGATGTCACTTCCAAAGAATCCCAGGTCCATAACGAATGTAGTTTTGTTCAAAAAAGCTCATCATTTATGTCCAAAAACCTCTGTGTTGTTAGCACATGATCTAAGCCAGCCGGACTTCACTTCACTTCACGAACGGAAAAAATATATTTACGTTCGTTCAAACATGTCAAACGTTGTATCGCATAAATCATTAGGGCCTTTTTTAACCAGAACATGAATAAAATTCAAGGCGGACCATTGGGTTCTCTTTTAAAACGTTTCAGAATGAGAGTACCCACCATCAACTCGCGCGCAAGGTGTCTAATGGGCCATCACAGTTCCAAGGCTCTTATTCGGTCAGATCTCACTGTAGAAGACTCAAAAGACTTTGTAAAGGCTGGGGACATCTTGTGGAAGCAATAGGAAGTGCCAAAACATTCCTCACCCCCTTTGTTTTTCAATGGTACAGGCTTAAAGTCAATTCAACACATCAGGTATCCACTTCCTGTCAGAATCTGTCTCAGGTTTTGCCTGCCAAATGAGTTCTGTTATACTCACAGACACCATTCAAACAGTTTTTGAAACTTTAGGGTGTTTTCTATCCATATATAATAAGTATATGCATATTGTAGTTACTGGGTAGGATTAGTAACCAGATTAAATCGGGTACATTTTTTTATCCAGCCGTGAAAATACTGCCCCCTATACCCTAACAGGTTAACCAAGGTAGACACAGCACCACGGGATACGCAGGAGTGTCAATAAGGAAAATATAAATTTTTTCCTTGTGACCCCCCCTGCGTCACCATACTCAAAGGAGCTGTGGCCTCCCTGATAAACCCTGAACCTAATGGTCGACTATCTAAGGTGTGAATGGGGAAAGGCACATCCACGGGTACAATGGGGATCCCTAAACTATGAGCAAACGCTTGATCAATAAAATTCCCAGCCGCGCCTGAATCTACTAGCGCCTTATGCTGGGAACGCGGGGAAAATCAGGAAAAGTGACAGACACAAATATATGGGCAACAGAGGGCTCTGGAAGAGAATGGTGCCTACTCACCTGGGGTGGCGCCAGAGCGCCCAGCCTGCTACTTCGATTCCCAGAAGAACCTACCCGGCACTGACCAGCAGTGTGACCTCTGCGGTCACAGATGATGCATGAGCGGGAACACCCTCCGGTCTCCCTGTGCACCCTCCCTCCCAGCTCCATGGGTATAGAAGAGGGAGTGCGGGAGGATGGAACCACCAGACCCCGATCTGGACGTCCGCGAGCAGCCAGCAAGTTGTCCAGCCGGATGGACAGATCCACCAGCTGGTCGAAGCTGAGGGTGGTGTCTCTGCAGGCCAGCTCCCGATGGACGTCCTCACACAGACTGCAGCGGTAATGGTCTGACACACAGACAGAACACTGAACATTCAGTATGAGTGTGTGAAGTGTCAGTCAAAGTGAAGAAGAGTGCTCCTCTGATTTCCTTCCCCCTTTCCCTCGACCTGAGCTGTGAAACATGTCATCATTGATGTCAGATGATCAACATCATCTTTAGACCATATTGTGGACACTGTCTGACCTGATAATTTACCCCCCGCCCCCAGCCCTTGACACCCCCATGAAGGTGTTCACACATTTCTTAAAGCCCTTCACTGACATGATGGTTGTCAGGAAGAGGCATCATGAAGACAGGAAGACAGCTTTGCATCACCATCTTAATCCCTCAGTACATACAGTTGTTGTGAACCACAGAACTCACACCCTTCTGTTTCATTCTCTTCTTGGACAGTAAGTTCACCTCCCCTCTCTCTCCTCATGCTGTAAGTACGCTTGATGATGTCTATCTTTTCATTATTATTTGTTTCTCGTCATCAAATTTCTGTCTGGCATGACAATTCAAACTTCTGCCTGGCATGACATTTCAAACTTCTGCCAGGCAAGACAATTCAAACTTCTGTCTGGCAAGACAATTCAAACTTCTGTCTGGCATGACAATTCAAACTTCTGTCTGGCATGACAATTCAAACTTCTGCCTGGCATGCCAATTCAAACTTCTGCCGGACATGACAATTCAAACTTCTGCAGGGCATAACAATGTTTTTATATTGCTGTTTTCTTTGTTAGTTAACCTAGACATACATAATGTAGACCAACATAGAGAATTTGTGTGAATTATGCATTGCATGTAAATCTATGTGTAAGATATTTTGATGGTGTTTCATTTATTTATGGTTAATATTTGACATGCATTTTTAAGTGCAGAAAAACAGCATGGGCAGCGCCATTGAGGGCTGTCTCCATTTTAAAGTACTTAATTTCCTCTTCTTTGTCTTTGGAGAGTTTAATGACGTGGTTTCAAGTATAAGACTTGTGCATGCTATTTTGAGGCCTCTGAGAGCAATATATTGTTGGGGAGACTTTTTTGTAAGAGTGAAAGTAGGAGTAAGAGTGATTGAGTGGATACTTCATAAGAGCTTTAGGAGTAGTATTAACATGAGACACAGTGATGGTGGGTTGTGTTTAGGACTAGTATTAATAACCTCTTGCATCTAGACGTTCCGCTAGCGGAACACCTCGCCAAATATCCAATGGAAGAACGTGGCGCGAAATACAAAAAACCTCAAAAATTCAATAATTTCAATTTTTCAAACATATGACTATTTTACACCATTTTAAAGACAAGACTCTCTTTAATCTAACCACACTGTCCGATTTCAAAAAGGCTTTACAACGAAAGCAAAACATTAGATTATGTCAGCAGAGTACCCAGCCAGAAATAATCAGACACCCATTTTTCAAGCTAGCATATAATGTCACATAAACCCAAACCACAGCTAAATGCAGCACTAACCTTTGATGATCTTCATCAGATGACACTCCTAGGACATTATGTTACACAATACATGCATGTTTTGTTCAATCAAGTTCATATTTATATCGAAAACAGCTTTTTACATTGGCATGTGATGTTCAGAACATGCATTCCCACCCAAAACTTCCGGTGAATTTACTAAAGTACTCATCATAAACGTTGACAATATAGATAACAATTATTTTAAGAATTATAGATACAGAACTCCTTTATGCAATCGCTATGACAGATTTTAAAATAGCTTTTCGGCGAAAGCACATTTTGCAATATTCTGAGTACATAGCTTAGCCATCACGGCTAGCTATTCAGACACCCGCCAACTTCGGGGCTCACTAAACTCAGAATTACTATTAGTAAAATGGTATTACCTTTGCTGTTCTTCGTCAGAATGCACTCACAGGACTGCTACTTCCACAAGAAACGTTGTTTTTGTTCCAAATAATCCATATTTATGTCCAAATACCTCCGTTTTGTTCTAGCGTTCAGGTCACTTTCCAAAGGGTAACGCGCGAGCGCATATCGAGACAAAATAATTGAAAATGTTCCTTTACCGTACTTAAAAGCATGTCAAACGCTGTTTAAAATTAATTTTTATGGTATTTTTCACATAAAATAGCGATAATATTCCAACCGGACAATACTGTATTCATTCAAAGACGAAAAGAAAAAACAGCATGGTCTCGTGAACGCGCATCTCCAATCTCTTAGTCACCAGACAGACCACTGACAAACTGAGCTACCATACTTTGCCCAGAGACAGGAGACGCCTCAATCCGCTTTCTGAACGCTTTAGAGAGCCAATGGAAGCCTTAGAAAGTGCCACGTAACAGCTCAGATACTGTAGTTTCGATAGAGAAGCAAAAGGACTACAAATTCGCAGACAGGCCACTTCCTGCTTGGAATCTTCTCAGGTTTTTGCCTGCCAAATGAGTTCTGTTATACTCACAGACACCATTCAAACAGTTTTAGAAACTTTTGTGTTTTCTATCCAAATCTACTAATAATATGCATATTCTCGTTTCTGGGCAAGAGTAGTAACCAGTTTAAATAGGGTACGTTTTTTTCATCCGGCCGTGAAAATACTGCCCCATAGATACAAAAGTATCTATATCCACAGTAAAACGAGTCTTATAGCGACATAACCTGAAAGGCCGCTCAGCAAGGAAGAAGCCACTGCTCCAAAACTGCCATAAAAAAAGCCAGACTACGGTTTGCAACTGCACATGGGGACAAAGATTGTACTTTTTGAAGAAATGTCCTCACGTCTGATGAAACAAAAATAGAACTGTTTGGCCATAATGACCATCGTTATGTTTGGAGGGAAAATGGGGACGCTTGCAAGCCGAAGAACACCATCCCGACCGTAAAGCATGGGGGTGGCAGCATCATGTTGTGGGGGTGCTTTGCTGCAGCAAGGACTGGTGCACTTCACAAAATAGATGGTATCACGAGGAAGGAAAATTATGTGGATATATTGAAGCTACATCTCAAGACATCAGTCAGGAAGTAACTCCTGCAGCAGTCTTTCCCTAAAGACTGTTCACAACTAGTGGAAGCCATAGGGAACAGAATCTGGGTCCTATCCCTTTAACCTCTCTGGCGCAGGTGGGACGAATTCGTCCCACCTACGTAACAGCCACCTGAATTCAGTGGCGCGATTTTTGAATCGTTTGAAATACTATTACTTCAATTTCTCAAACATATGACCATTTTACAGCTATTTAAAGACAAGACTCTCCTTAATCTAACCACACTGTCCGATTTCAAAAAGGCTTTACAACGAAAGCAAAACATTAGATTATGTCAGGAGAGTGCCCAGCCAGAAATAATCAGACACCCATTTTTCAAGCTAGCATATAATGTCACAAAAACCCAAACCACAGCTAAATGCAGCACTAACCTTTTATGATCTTCATCAGATGACACACCTAGGACATTATGTTATACAATACATGCATGTCTGTTCAATCAAGTTCATATTTACATCAAAAAACAGCTTTTTACATTAGCATGTGACGTTCAGAAAAAGCATACCCCCCGCAAACTTCCGGGGAATTTACTAACAGTTTGCTAAATTACTCACGATAAACGTTCACAAAAAGCATAACAATTATTTTAAGAATTATAGATACATTACTCCTCTATGCACTCGATATGTCCGATTTTAAAATAGCTTTTCTGATGAAGCACATTTTGCAATATTCTAAGTACATAGCCCAGCCATCACGGGCTAGCTATTTAGACACCCACCCAGTTCAGCCTTCACCAAAATCACATTTCCTATAAGAAAAATGTTCTTACCTTTCCTGTTCTTCGTCAGAATGCACTCCCAGGACTTCTACTTCAATAACAAATGTAGGTTTGGTCCCAAATAATCCATCGTTATATCCAAACAGCGACATTTTGTTCGTGAGTTCTAGACACTATCAGAATGCTACATCACGGTCACGAGCATGGCGCATGGCGTGACAAAAAATGTCTAAATATTCCATTACCGTACTTCGAAGCATGTCAACCGCTGTTTAAAACCAATTTTTATGCCATTTATCTCGTAGAAAAGCGATAATATTCCGACCGGGAATCTGCAATGAGCCTAAACAGCCGAATGAAATTTCTCCACGGGGCGAATCGTGCACGCGCCTCATTCAATGGTCCTCTGATCGGCCACTTGGAAAAGGCGATAATCTGTTTCAGCCAGAGGCCGCCTCGTCATCGTTCAGGTTTTTCTCGGGTTCTGAGAGCCTATTGGAGCCCTAGGAATTGTCACGTTACAGCTAAGATCCTTACTCTTCAATAAACAGATGCAAGACGCACGACTCCTTGTCAGACAGGCCATTTCCTGCATGAAACCTTGTCAGGTTTTTGCCTGCCATAGGAGTTCTGTTATACTCACAGACACCATTCAAACAGTTTTAGAAACTTTAGGGTGTTTTCTATCCAAACCTGAACAATAATATGCATATTCTAGCTTCTGAGTTGGTGTAGGAGGCAGTTAAAAATGGGCACATATTTTTTCCAAAATTCTCAATACTGCCCCCTATCCCAAACAGGTTAAATGGCTTTCATTGGAAAAACAGCCATTTCAAAATAACGGTACTTCCTGGATGGATTTTCCTCAGGTTTTCGCGTGCAATATCAGTTCTGTTATACTCACAGACATTATCTTAACAGTTTTAGAAACTTTCAAGTGTTTTCGATACAAATCTACCAATTATATGCATATCCTTGCTTCTGGGCCTGAGTAGCAGGCAGTTTACTTTGGGCAAGCTTTTCATCCAAAATTCCAAATGCTGTCCCCTATCCTAAAAAAGTTAAAGCTTGGTCGCAAATGGCTTTTCCAAATGGACAATGACCCCAAGCATACTTCCAAAGTTGTTGCAAAATGGCTGAAGGACAACACAGTCAAGGTATTGGAGTGGCCAACACAAAGCCCTGACCTCAATCCTATAGAAAATTTGTGGGCAGAACTGAAAAAGCGTGTGCGAGCAAGGAGACCAACAAACCTCACTCAGTTACACCAGCTCTGTCGGGAGGAATGGGTCAAAATTCACCCAACTTATTGTGGGAAGCTTGTGGAAGGCTACCCGAAACGTTTGACCCAAGTTAAACAATTTAAAGGAAATTATACCAAATACTAATTGAGTGTATGTAAACTTCTGACCCACTAGGAATGTGATGAAAGAAATAAAAGCTGAAATAAATCAATCTCTCAACTATTATTCTGACAGGTGTATGTAAACTTCCTAATTCAACTGTATATATATATATATATATATATATATATATATATATATATATATATATATATATCAGGCTACATTAGACTACATATGGATAACAGACTACATAATACTATGTATGGATAACAGGCTACATTAGACTATATATGGATAACAGGCTACATTAGAATATGTATAGATAACAGGCTACATTAGACTATATATGGATAACAGGCTACAGTAGACTATACAGTATATGGACAGCAGCAGTCAATACAGCGGGCTATGGTGATGATGATACTGATTCCTCTGCTAACTAATGCTACTACCAGTACTGTACACACGTGTCAACAGTGTAACATAATATGATAGTGGCATGTTGTACTACTACAGACATCAGTGTTTGTGTGCTTCAATCTGACTTTGTCAAGTAGCCAGTGATGTGTTTCACCATTTTATCTGATTTATTTCCAGTTTGTAATGTTGATATCAGCCCAAGAATATTTTATTTATTTATTTAACCTTTATTTAACAAGGAAGGGCTCATTGTGATTTAAAATCTATTTTTCAAGAGAGTCCTGGCCAAGATAGGCAGCACCAAGTCATGACAAAAATTACAGACAAACAACATGAAAAACTATAAGTAATCTAGTAAAAACCATAGAATTCACAAGAGTGTAACAAAATCAAAAACAGCAAATTAAAAACGTTGACAGGTCAGGGAATCAGTCTCAAGATCATCGATCAGTGATTTAAAAATACCAATCGAGACAAGTTCTTCCAGTTTAAAAGTATTTTGTAAGGCTTTATTATTATTAAGGACATTATTATTAGGATGGTGCAGTAATGTTGAGACGCCAGTAGGGAGAGCTCTAGTCTAGAACACTGGAACCTTCAGTACCACTTTGATACAGCTGATGAGGAGTGTACATTGAATGTGTTTGTAGAATAGAATGAATGACATCATGGAACTGACCAAATGTAAATGGAACTTTGACCTGTTCCATGTAGAACTCAGAGGGACAAGGCAACACATTCTAATATATTATAAACATTCCATATAGAATAGTCAACATATTGTTAACATGGTTCTGTATTTAAATAAAAGTGGAAATGGGGGACATTTTGTCCATTTTAGAAATGTAGGTCCCACTCTAATACAGTAACCTCCCCTATCTGACATGCTGTTCTGGTCGTCATGCATGTTAATGTCTTAAAGAGGAAGTAAAGGACAGTTCTGTATCAGCTACTTGTATCCTGACTAATTTAAATATGTATCAACCACAGAACTGACACTTACTAGCAGTTCCCACTCACTACCAGTCAGTTGACGCATTGTACAAGACCTCTCCCCTTCACTTCACTCTATAAGTACTCTTGACAATGTCTTGAAATATTGTTTTTAGTTATTTGTTTTTAGTCATAAGTCATATACTTGAGGGTAATGTATCATTTTACTTCTTGTTATGTTTAGAGCTGTGTTTTGGTTGTTACATCAGGGTCAGTATTCATAAAGTGTCTCAGTGTAGGAGTGTTGATCTACATAGTGATGAGATGATTAACCAGAGTACAAAATACATGCAAACAAACATTGTAACACTGCAGTGTGTGTGTGTGCGTGTACTGGCCTGTGTGTGGGTGTGAATGAAACAGTGGATTTATCTGAGGGCCCTTTAGGACCAGACTGATAGGGAGTAGAGTTGACATCTATACTGTGTAGGATGTGTGTTTTAACTTTTCTACATCCATAACAACCAGCTCTCTAGACTTTGATGCAGACTCTATGGGCCTTATGGGCCTTCACTAGAGATGGTGTCTGTATGTGTAGGGTACCTACACTACATGACCATAAGTATGTGGACACCTGCTTGTCGATCATCTCATTCAAAAATCATGTGCATTAATATTGAGTTTGTCCCTGCTATAACAGCCTACACTCTTTTGAGAAGGCTTTCCAGTAGATTTTGGAACATTGCTGTGGGGACTTGCTTCCATTCCGCCACAAGAGCATTACTGAGGTTGGGGATTGATGTTCTGCGATTAGGCCTGGCTTGCAGTCGGCATTCCAATTCATACCAAAGGTGTTCGATTTGGTTGAGGTCAGGGCTCTGTGCAGGCCAGTACAGTTCTTCCACACCAATCTCGACAAACCATTTCTGTTTGTATCTCGCTTTGTGTACGGCATTGTCATGCTGAAACCAGAAATGGCCTTCCCCAAACTGTTGCCACAAAGTTGTAAGCACAGAATTGTCTAGAATGTCATTGTATGCTGTAGCGTTATGATTTCCCTTCAATGAAACTAAGGGGCCTAGCCCAAACCATGAAAAACAACCCAATACCATTTTTCCTTCTCCACCAAACTTTCCAGTTGGCACTATGCATTGGGGCAGGTAGAGTTCTCCTGTCATCGGCCAAACACAGAATCGTCCATCGAACTACCAGATGGTGAATCGTGATTCATCACTCCAGAGAAAACGTTTCCACTGCTCCAATGTCTGCAAGCTTTACACCACTTGGCATTGGGCATGGTGATCTTCGTCTTGAGTGCGGCTGCTCGGCTATGTAAACCTATGTAAACCTATGTAATCTATGTAATATATGTAAATCTATGTAAACCTGCTCTAACAGGGCAGAAATCCATTTCCTGAAGCTCAGGACTAATAGTTCTTGTGCTGAACGTTGCTTCCAGAGGCAGTTTGGAACTCGGTAGTGAGTGTTGCAAACGAGGACAGACATTTGTCAAACTGAGCTGTTGGAAAGGTGGTATCCTATGACGGTGCCATGTTGAAAATCAAGTCTTCAGTAAGGCCTTTCTACTGCCAGTGTTTGTCTATGGAGATGGCATGGCTGTGTGCTCGATGTTATACACCTGTCAGCAACGATGGTGGTTTAAACAGCTGAATCCACTCATTTGAGGTGTTCACATTATTGTGTGTGTGTACGTTTTAACTATACTTGTGGGGACCAGAAGGGTTTATTGTTAAGTTTAGGGTTGGGAGCTACTGTTAAGGTTTGGTTTTGCGGTTAGGGTTAAGGTTAGGGATTGGGTTAAGGATTGGTTTTGGGGTTAGGGTTAAGGTTAGGGTTTGAGTTAAGGATTGGTTTTGGGGTTAGGGTTAGCGTTAGCGTTAGGGTTAGAGTTAAGATTAGGGTTTGGCTAAGGGAAAATAGGATTTTGAATGGAAATGAAATCTGTGTCCCCACAAGGTTAGTTGTACAAGACTGTGTTTGTGCGTGTGCATGTGTGCATGTGTGTGAGTCACTTACTGTTTAGCCTCACAGCTTGGGGATAGGAGCTATCATTGAACCTGGTGGTCAGTCTTTAGGCTGCTGTACAGCTTGATGGACAGTAGAGGATTGAACCTTTATCCTCCTATATTTGGGGTTCTGAGAATAAAACAGGTTTATAACAATCAATGTAGAAATATGTGTTTACAGTTCTACAGATCTGTTCAATATCTGATTGTTGTTGTTGTTGATGATGAAACATTTATTGTATCCATTAGGAAATTATTTTTGCATCATACAACATGTCATCTTAAATAGACAGATGCAGACAGACATGCTACACGTCACACACATTACATACATAGTGCAATAGACTTACAGACAGACAGTATTCACATAGACAACCATATAGCACAATACAACACAACACAATATGAGCCTGGTTCATTTTCAGTAATGAGGCCCTGTACCCCATTTACAGTTTCTACTTCAATGTATCAGGTGGAGTTATTCACCAGCTATAGAGTGACTTGTTGTTTATGTTTCTAAGACTGCAGGGTGGGAGATGCAACAATGGACTTGAGAACAGCAGGAAGTGTGTTGGTGGTATTTCTCTGGTCTGTGACAGGTATGGTCTCATTCATAACTTGATATGTTTGTCAGTCTAAAACATGTGTAGAATGTTCAAATTACATTTGCTTGTGTTCTGTTAGGCTTCTCCACTTCACTTTAAATAGATATGTTTCACACCTCACTGAGTGATGATTATCTGTGGGTTCAAATATGGCAATAAAGTGTGGACAAATCCTACTCTTAGTGTGAGCCAAAATACCTTGGCTTAATTCTGATACCATTGTGCTGTCTAACTGTGTT